>NC_136789.1:33333602-33356961 GCF_951216825.1 Electrona antarctica
GTATACGGTAGGCAGCAGCTTCTGTCTGTGTGTATACGGTAGGCAGCAGCTTCTGTCCTGTGTGTATACGGTAGGTAGGCAGCTTCTGTCTGTGTGTATACGGTAGGTAGGCAGCTTCTGTCTGTGTGTATACGGTAGGTAGGCAGCTTCTGTCTGTGTGTATACGGTAGGTAGGCAGCTTCTGTCTGTGTGTATACGGTAGGCAGCAGCTTCTGTCTGTCTATACGGTAGGCAGCAGCTTCTGTCTGTGTGTATACGGTAGGCAGCAGCTTCTGTCTGTGTGTATACGGTAGGCAGCAGCTTCTGTCTGTGTGTATACGGTAGGTAGGCAGCTTCTGTCTGTGTGCATACGGTAGGCAGCAGCTTCTGTCTGTGTGTATACGGTAGGCAGCAGCTTCTGTCTGTGTGTATACGGTAGGGCAGCAGCTTCTGTCTGTGTGTATACGGTAGGCAGCAGCTTCTGTCTGTCTATACGGTAGGCAGGCAGCCTGAGCAGCTCCTGTGTATCTATGGTTGTGATGGAATCAGTGTGCAGAGATGCATCTGATGAGGGATTGAGCAGCACTCCATGGGAGCCAAAAGAGAGGCTTGTATCGTGCGCGCGTGCATGCACGCGCACACGCGCAGCGCGCGAGAGAGAGAGAGAGAGAGAGAGAGAGAGAGAGAGAGAGAGAGAGAGAGAGCTCTGTTTACACCTGTTTATTTTTATTCCTATTCCTATTCTATATTTATTTTGTACATAGCCTACATTGTTTTATCTTGACTGTTTTGTTCCACTTTTGCTTTGGCAATGTAAACGTATGTTTTCTCATGCCAATAAAGCTCCTTTGAATTGAAGAGAGAGAGAGAGAGAGAGAGAGAGAGAGAGAGAGAGAGAGAGAGAGAGAGAGAGAGAGAGAGAGAGAGAGAGAGAGAGAGAGAGAGAGAGAGAGAGAGAGAGAGAGAGAGAGAGAGAGAGAGAGAGAGAGAGAGAGAGAGAGTTGGGCTCACATTTATAACTGCCTTGTGTGTGTGTGTGTGTGTGTGTGTGTGTGTGTGTGTGTGTGTGTGTGTGTGTGTGTGTGTGTGTGTGTGTGTGTGTGTGTGTGTGTGTGTGTGTGTGTGTGTGTGTGTGTGTGTGTGTGTGAGGCTCACCTTTATAACCGCCTTCTCCTTGTGTTATTTGTTATGCTATTAGCCACTGTATTGTCAGTCAAGATCAAAAGCCATAATCATATTTTATTGCTCGTGAAATGTAAACAAGTTGTTAGTCTGAATGCAAGGAGTTGTTCCATTACTTGTTATAGCCTATATATTATCTTGTAATGTGTTTTGCATCAACCGTTGTCAACCCATTTAAACCTGAGGACAGATTCTACAAATGTTTGCTAAATCATGACACTTTTCTGAAAAACCCATGTTTATTCTATGTCAGTTGTTCCCCAAAATCAGTGTTGTTTTCGTCGACTAAAACTAAGACGAAAAATGTTCGTCGACTACCTTTTTCCACTGAAGAAAACTAAATGGAAACTAAATGAAAACTGTGCTATGATGACTAAAACTAAGACTAAATATACTGACAATTTCGTCAACAAATAAAAACTAGACTAAAATGTTAGGAAGGGACTAGTGGACAAGACATCCAGTATAGGTCATTTTACACTTGGTTGCATGCTGAAAATAGCAGATCTACAAGCTCACAACGCGTCGCGCTGCGACGCGTTGTGAGCTTGTAGATCGGCTATTTTCAGCAAGTGTAAAAACAGTCATTACGACGGCATCAATGCCCACCAAGATACATTTTAGTCGACTAAATCAACTGTAGATTTAGTCGACTAAAATCCTATGTTATTTAGTCGACTAAAACTAGACTAACACTAAGACATTCCAGGTGACTAAAATGTGACTGAAACTAAATTAACACTATTCAAGAGACTATGACTAAAACTAAAATCAAAATTTGCTGCTAAAAACAACACTGCCCTCTAGAAGCCGTCCTGAATGGGCTGAGCTGCAGTTGTCAAGCTGTCCTAAAGTCCGCTGTGTAACGGCCGCTCAGAGTCTTCATAAGGCCACAGTGTGCTGTCATAAAGTCCGCTGTGTAACGGCCGCTCAGAGTCTTCATAAGGCCACAGCGTGTTAGTCCGCTGTGTAACGGCCGCTCAGAGTCTTCATAAGGCCACAGCGTGTCAGTCCGCTGTGTAACGGCCGCTCAGGGTCTTCATAAGGCCACAGCCTGTGTAACGGCCGCTCAGGGTCTTCATAAGGCCACAGCCTGTGTAACGGCCGCTCAGAGTCTTCATAAGGCCACAGCCTGTGTAACGGCCGCTCAGGGTCTTCATAAGGCCACAGCGTGTTAGTCCGCTGTGTAACGGCTGCTCAGAGTCTTCATAAGGCCACAGCGTGTTAGTCCGCTGTGTAACGGCCGCTCAGAGTCTTCATAAGGCCACAGCGTGTTAGTCCGCTGTGTAACGGCCGCTCAGAGTCTTCATAAGGCCACAGCGTGTTAGTCCGCTGTGTAGCGGCCGCTCAGAGTCTTCATAAGGCCACAGCGTGTCAGTCCGCTGTGTAACGGCTGCTCAGAGTCTTCATAAGGCCACAGCGTGTTAGTCCGCTGTGTAACGGCCGCTCAGAGTCTTCATAAGGCCACAGCGTGTTAGTCCGCTGTGTAACGGCCGCTCAGAGTCTTCATAAGGCCACAGCGTGTTAGTCCGCTGTGTAACGGCCGCTCAGAGTCTTCATAAGGCCACAGCGTGTTAGTCCGCTGTGTAGCGGCCGCTCAGAGTCTTCATAAGGCCACAGCCTGTGTAACGGCCGCTCAGAGTCTTCATAAGGCCACAGCGTGCTGTCCTAAAGTCCGCTGTGTAACGGCCGCTCAGAGTCTTCATAAGGCCACAGCGTGTTAGCCATGCTTCCCCATGTGGTTGAGCGGAGTGCCTCAGGGCTGTGTGCTGGTGTATGTTCTGTTTCATGTGATGTGGGACAGGTTCCGCTGAACACAGCAGTGAGCTTGTCCATCTGCGGTTGTGGTTGGTTGTAAATGCTGTACTGTACTGTACTGTACTGTACTGTACTGTACTGCACTGTACTGCACTGTACTGTACTGTACTGTACTGTACTGTACTGTACAAGCTCTCCTCCTTGGCCTCTGTCTGTGTGTTAGGCTGCACAACAGTGACACTTGGTGGTGACAATATGCTACTTCCGTGCTCAGACACAGGGACACACACACACACACACACACACACACACACACACACACACACATAGCTGTCTATAGGAGTGGTTGCACCACTCAAACATGAGGGGCGCTCTTATCATTGTACATCATCATCATTTACTCACAGACACATACAGTATGACGTGAATTCTCCATTCATTGTCAATGGAATTTAATTGTTTGTGTTAGCACAAAATAGCCGATTTGCTCGTCCACATAATTATGTGGTAAATTCTCCATGGGATGCACACGCAGATTATACACACCACGCACACGCACACGCAGATTATACACACCAACGGACCGACAAGCGGAAACAGCGGGCGGACATGCGCTCCCCATTCATTGTCAACGGCATTTATTTAACTTCATTTTTATCCCATGACTAATTGCAACCCATTCTTTTACCCAGTGTCAATTTTCTAATGTAATCCTGGGCGCTACACTTCCTCTTGAAAACCTTACTTTGACTGGAGGTCTATGGGGGCCGTGTACATAAATCCTGGTGCTGGGGGTGACCGAGGCATTGCCTATAGAGCGGACAAAGCCAACTCTTGTTGTGATAAATCATGACAACAAACACAATTCTTCGGGCTGAACAAATAATTAGAAAGAAGAAGAAAACGGCAGGTTACAACACTTTTTTTGTTGTTTTTCTTCTTTGTAATTATTTGTTTGATCCAAAATATTGTGTTTGTTGTCATGATTTTGTCACGACAAAAGTTGGCTTTGTACGACGCTTATACGGTCTTTAAATAAATACGTTTTGAAATGTCTATGGGAAAAATCGTCATGCAAGGGGACTGCGACGCTCTATAGCAACCAGACCCATGTTCTATGGGCCGTGTGCATAAATCCTGGTGCTGGGGGTGACCAAGGCATTGCCTATAGCAACCGGACCAATGTTCTATGGTCCGTGTGCATACATCCTGGTGCTGGGGGTGACCGAGGCATTGCCTATAGCAACCGGTTCAATGTTCTATGGGGGCCGTGTGCATACATCCTGGTGCTGGGGGTGACCGAGGCATTGCCTATAGCAACCGGACCCATGTTCTATGGGCCATGTGCATAAATCCTGGTGCTGGGGGTGACTGAGGCATTGCCTATAGCAACCGGACCAATGTTAACACCCCGAACGCCCGGGGTTATTTAATCCAATAAATCAGAGCGCCCAGCGATTTATAGCAGCGGAGCACTGCTATAAATCGGGGACAGGACCGCGGTGGGCCGTCTAACACATATATGGGGCTCCATTTTCGTCACCGCTAAACCCCTTATCCCTAAACTTCTTTGCCTTTTTTTTAATATTTTGCTAAACATTTTTGAATAGTTAAAATGGCCAGTCTACAAGCTCACAACGTGTCAATAGTAGATTGGCTAGTTGAACTATTCAAAAATGTTTTTTCAAAATAGTGGCAAAAATGGAGCCCATAATCTTTTCTTAGAATTGGACAGAATGATTTAGATCAAGAGTTATTAACATCGAAAGTTGCGCAACAGACGCTCCCATCCTGTGGAGCGATGCGATCCTTTTGATCAATCTCCGTCCTGAGCGCTGGGCGTTACTAATTGAAAGGGCGGAGAACTTCGTCCTGTGCGCTCAGGGTGGTAAAAGCAGATTTTCGGCTAAACGTAGTTTAGCAATAAAAGAGTTAATAAAAACCTCATAGACTTGCATATATGACGTGATCTTCAAAAAGCCTTGCATTGTGCTGCTATATAGCGCTGCTCAAAAAGCTCCAATCACAGCACAACGTGCACAACGTGCACAACGCGCACATCTTGTTTATAGATCTGCTATTTTTGCAGAATACACGCCTTTCTTTCTGCCCAATTGTTTCAACTGTTTCTACTAAATACTATATTAAGACATGCCCAAAATAGGGTCTGCTAGGGTTCAGTACCCTGATGTGCTCCCCATGCTGGGGTCCATGTGGTCACCAGTACCCTGATGTGCTCCCCATGCTGTGAGGACACAGGGCTGCTGGGGTCCATGTGGTTACCAGTTCCCTGATGTGCCCCCCATGCGGTGAGGACACAGGGCTGCTGGGGTCCGTGTGGTTACCAGTACCCTGATGTGCTCCCCATGCTGTGAGGACACAGGGCTGCTGGGGTCCATGTGGTTACCAGTGCCCTGATGTGCCCCCCCCCCATGCCGTGAGGACACAGGGCTGCTGGGGTTCATGTGGTTACCAGTACCCTGATGTGCTCCCCATGCTGTGAGGACACAGGGCTGCTGGGGTCCATGTGGTTACCAGTGCCCTGATGTGCCCCCCCCCCCATGCCGTGAGGACACAGGGCTGCTGGGGTTCATGTGGTTACCAGTACCCTGATGTGCCCCCCATGCGGTGAGGACACAGGGCTGCTGGGGTTCATGTGGTTACCAGTGCCCTGATGTGCCCCCCATGCGGTGAGGACACAGGGCTGCTGGGGTTCATGTGGTTACCAGTGCCCTGATGTGCTCCCCATGCTGTGAGGACACAGGGCTGCTGGGGTCCATGTGGTTACCAGTGCCCTGATGTCCCCCCCCCCCCCATGTGGTGAGGACACAGGGCTGCTGGGGTCCATGTGGTTACCAGTGCCCTGATGTCCCCCCCCCCCCATGCGGTGAGGACACAGGGCTGCTGGGGTCCATGTGGTTACCAGTTCCCTGATGTGCCCCCCATGCCGTGAGGACACAGGGCTGCTGGGGTCCATGTGGTTACCAGTGCCCTGATGTGCCCCCCATGCTGTGAGGATCAGAGTAATCTATAGTAAGAGAGTGGCGACACGCTTTGATCTCGCCACAAAGCGGGTGCCTCTATGGGCGATAGTTCCAAACATTGCTCTGAAACTATCCCATTGAGATAGAATGAGCAGTTCCGCATTCCATTGTTACAATGGGAGCCTATAGTGTCGCTACTCTCTTACTATATTACTCCGGTGATAACAGGGCTGCTATAGGGTTCATTTGGTTACCATTGGCCTGATGTGCCCCCCCCATGATGTAACAGGGCTGCTGGGGTTCATTTGGTTACCATTGGCCTGATGTGCTCCCCATGCTGTGATGTAACAGGGCAGCTATAGGGTTCATTTGGTTACCATTGGCCTGATGTGCTCCCCATGCTGTGATGTAACAGGGCAGCTATAGGGTTCATGTGGTTACCATTGGCCTGATGTGCCCCCCATGCTGTGATGATGTAACAGGGCTGCTATAGAGCGTCGCAGTCCCGCCTCCTACCCGGGACCAGGAAATGAAATCCAATGCATTATTCTCATAGACATTTCGTAAAGTATTTATTTAAAGACGGTTACGCCGCGGACAAAGCCAACTCGAGTCGTGACAACTCATGACAACACAAACAATATTTTGGACCAAACAAATAATTAGAAAGAAGAAAAAAACGGCAGGTTACAACACTTTTTTTGTTGTTTTTCTTCTTTCTAATTATTTGTTTGGTCCAAAATATTGTTTGTGTTGTCATGAGTTGTCACGACTCGAGTTGGCTTTGTCCGCGGCGTAACCGTCTTTAAATAAATACTTTACGAAATGTCTATGAGAATAATGCATTGGATTTCATTTCCTGGTCCCGGGTAGGAGGCGGGACTGCGACGCTCTATAGGGTTCATTTGGTTACCATTGGCCTGATGTGCCCCCCATGCTGTGATGATGTAACAGGGCTGCTATAGGGTTCATTTGGTTACCATTGGCCTGATGTGCTCCCCATGGCCGTGACGTAAGTGCAGAACCACACTCTGCTCCTACGAGGCACAAGGTCACTGTTGTAGCGTTCAACACAGACAGTGTGCCAATATGATATAATATCATAGCATGTAGCAGTTTGAAATGCTTATGCTATATGTAGTCGCTTACTTATTCCTGATCGCTTCTGTAGGTAGGTGCGTGCGTGCGTGCGTGCGTGCGTGCGTGCGTGCGTGCGTGCGTGCGTGTGTGCATTACATACATACATACATACATACATACATACATACATACATACTGTACATATGGATCTACAGTGTGACACACAGATGGATACACAGATACATCTGTTATTGCTCCCACAAGGGGGACAATCCGTTGTCATGGCAGACTTTGTTTGTTGAAAAACAACAGATTTGGCCTTGAAACGCTCCCCACTAGAGGCAGCGTGAGACAGTGCAACGCTCCCCACTAGAGGCAGCGTGAGACAGTGAAACGCTCCCCACTAGAGGCAGCGTGAGACAGTGCAACGCTCCCCACTAGAGGCAGCGTGAGACAGTGCAACGCTCCCCACTAGAGGCAGCGTGAGACAGTGCAACGCTCCCCACTAGAGGCAGCATGAGACAGTGCAACGCTCCCCACTAGAGGCAGCATGAGACAGTGAAACGCTCCCCACTAGAGGCAGCGTGAGACAGTGCAACGCTCCCCACTAGAGGCAGCATGAGACAGTGCAACGCTCCCCACTAGAGGCAGCATGAGACAGTGAAACGCTCCCCACTAGAGGCAGCGTGAGACAGTGCAACGCTCCCCACTAGAGGCAGCATGAGACAGTGCAACGCTCCCCACTATAGAGGCAGCGTGAGACAGTGCAACGCTCCCCACTAGAGGCAGCGTGAGACAGTGCAACGCTCCCCACTAGAGGCAGCATGAGACAGTGAAACGCTCCCCACTAGAGGCAGCATGAGACAGTGAAACGCTCCCCACTAGAGGCAGCGTGAGACAGTGCAACGCTCCCCACTAGAGGCAGCGTGAGACAGTGAAACGCTCCCCACTAGAGGCAGCGTGAGACAGTGCAACGCTCCCCACTAGACGCAGTGTGAGACAGTGCAACGCTCCCCACTAGAGGCAGCGTGAGACAGTGCAACGCTCCCCACTAGAGGCAGCGTGAGACAGTGCAACGCTCCCCACTAGAGGCAGCGTGAGACAGTGCAACGCTCCCCACTAGAGGCAGCGTGAGACAGTGCAACGCTCCCCACTAGAGGCAGCGTTAGACAGTGCAACGCTCCCCACTAGAGGCAGCGTGAGACAGTGCAACGCTCCCCACTAGAGGCAGCATGAGACAGTGCAACGCTCCCCACTAGAGGCAGCATGAGACAGTGCAACGCTCCCCACTAGAGGCAGCGTGAGACAGTGCAACGCTCCCCACTAGAGGCAGCGTGAGACAGTGAAACGCTCCCCACTAGAGGCAGTGTGAGACAGTGCAACGCTCCCCACTAGAGGCAGCGTGAGACAGTGCAACGCTCCCCACTAGAGGCAGCATGAGACAGTGCAACGCTCCCCACTAGAGGCAGCATGAGACAGTGCAACGCTCCCCACTAGAGGCAGCGTGAGACAGTGCAACGCTCCCCACTAGAGGCAGCATGAGACAGTGCAACGCTCCCCACTAGAGGCAGTGTGAGACAGTGCAACGCTCCCCACTAGAGGCAGCATGAGACAGTGCAACGCTCCCCACTAGAGGCAGCATGAGACAGTGCAACGCTCCCCACTAGAGGCAGCGTGAGACAGTGCAACGCTCCCCACTAGAGGCAGCATGAGACAGTGCAACGCTCCCCACTAGAGGCAGCGTGAGACAGTGCAACGCTCCCCACTAGAGGCAGCGTGAGACAGTGCAACGCTCCCCACTAGAGGCAGCGTGAGACAGTGAAACGCTCCCCACTAGAGGCAGCGTGAGACAGTGCAACGCTCCCCACTAGAGGCAGCATGAGACAGTGCAACGCTCCCCACTAGAGGCAGCGTGAGACAGTGAAACGCTCCCCACTAGAGGCAGCATGAGACAGTGCAACGCTCCCCACTAGAGGCAGTGTGAGACAGTGCAACGCTCCCCACTAGAGGCAGCGTGAGACAGTGAAACGCTCCCCACTAGAGGCAGCATGAGACAGTGCAACGCTCCCCACTAGAGGCAGCGTGAGACAGTGCAACGCTCCCCACTAGAGGCAGCGTTAGACAGTGCAACGCTCCCCACTAGAGGCAGTGTGAGACAGTGAAACGCTCCCCACTAGAGGCAGCATGAGACAGTGAAACGCTCCCCACTAGAGGCAGCATGAGACAGTGCAACGCTCCCCACTAGAGGCAGCGTGAGACAGTGCAACGCTCCCCACTAGAGGCAGCATGAGACAGTGCAACGCTCCCCACTAGAGGCAGCGTGAGACAGTGCAACGCTCCCCACTAGAGGCAGCATGAGACAGTGAAACGCTCCCCACTAGAGGCAGTGTGAGACAGTGCAACGCTCCCCACTAGAGGCAGCGTGAGACAGTGAAACGCTCCCCACTAGAGGCAGCGTGAGACAGTGCAACGCTCCCCACTAGAGGCAGCATGAGACAGTGCAACGCTCCCCACTAGAGGCAGCGTGAGACAGTGAAACGCTCCCCACTAGAGGCAGCATGAGACAGTGCAACGCTCCCCACTAGAGGCAGCATGAGACAGTGCAACGCTCCCCACTAGAGGCAGCGTGAGACAGTGCAACGCTCCCCACTATAGAGGCAGCGTGAGACAGTGAAACGCTCCCCACTAGAGGCAGCGTGAGACAGTGAAACGCTCCCCACTAGAGGCAGCGTGAGACAGTGCAACGCTCCCCACTAGAGGCAGCGTGAGACAGTGCAACGCTCCCCACTAGAGGCAGCGTGAGACAGTGAAACGCTCCCCACTAGAGGCAGCATGAGACAGTGAAACGCTCCCCACTAGAGGCAGCGTGAGACAGTGAAACGCTCCCCACTAGAGGCAGCGTGAGACAGTGCAACGCTCCCCACTAGAGGCAGCATGAGACAGTGAAACGCTCCCCACTAGAGGCAGCGTGAGACAGTGAAACGCTCCCCACTAGAGGCAGCATGAGACAGTGAAACGCTCCCCACTAGAGGCAGCGTGAGACAGTGAAACGCTCCCCACTAGAGGCAGCGTGAGACAGTGCAACGCTCCCCACTAGAGGCAGCGTGAGACAGTGAAACGCTCCCCACTAGGGGCAGCGTGAGACAGTGAAACGCTCCCCACTAGAGGCAGCGTGAGACAGTGAAACACTCCCCACTAGGGGCAGCGTGAGACAGTGCAACGCTCCCCACTAGAGGCAGTGTGAGACAGTGAAACGCTCCCCACTAGAGGCAGTGTGAGACAGTGCAACGCTCCCCACTAGAGGCAGCGTGAGACAGTGCAACGCTCCCCACTAGAGGCAGCGTGAGACAGTGCAACGCTCCCCACTAGAGGCAGCGTGAGACAGTGCAACGCTCCCCACTAGAGGCAGCGTGAGACAGTGCAACGCTCCCCACTAGAGGCAGCGTTAGACAGTGCAACGCTCCCCACTAGAGGCAGCATTAGACAGTGCAACGCTCCCCACTAGAGGCAGCATTAGACAGTGCAACGCTCCCCACTAGAGGCAGCGTTAGACAGTGCAACGCTCCCCACTAGAGGCAGCATTAGACAGTGCAACGCTCCCCACTAGAGGCAGCGTTAGACAGTGCAACGCTCCCCACTAGAGGCAGCGTTAGACAGTGCGGGGTAAGGGGTAAACAGCCTGTACTTGTAAACAATGTATCAGAAAACGTGCGTGGTCATTTTGATGCAGAATATACCAATACCTTTTGGGTACACAGTACACAGTTAACCACACAGACTATATTATAGTATCAAAAACATGTACAGCCATCATGGTCAGCATTAAGCGGTTTGCACATTTTTAAACCATGGTTTATGCCCCCCCCCCCCCCCCCCATTCATTCATTCATTCATTCATTCGTTCATTCACACCTGTATTTATTCTCGAAAGACATTGAGGTTACCCTCATTTGCATTGTCGTCGAGATACAAAAACAACACAGATTAACAGGACAGCGTCATCAGTGCCCATTGGCGAAAGGGCCTTTCTGTGTGGAGTTTGCATGTTCTCCCCGTGTCCCCTAGGGTAGGTACCCTCACATTTTCTCCCCGTGTCCCCTAGGGTAGCTACCCTCACATGTTCTCCCCGTGTCCCCTAGGGTAGGTACCCTCACATGTTCTCCCCGTGTCCCCTAGGGTAGCTACCCTCACATGTTCTCCCCGTGTCCCCTAGGGTAGCTACCCTCACATGTTCTCCCCTTGTCCCCTAGGGTAGGTACCCTCACAAAAAACATGCAGTAATCCTGGTCTCTAAACTACCTCCCTCTGGCCAGCCGGGGCGCCTGATGGAGGAGAAAGGAACTGGTCGGAATAACGTGTTCCTTCCACGTGCTACGTCCTACTGGTTGAAAAGAAGCAGCTTGGACTCCTCATGCATAGAAGGTCAAGCATGAGGTCAGTCCGCTGCCCTCCCCAGGTTGGCAGAGGACGTGTAGCGCCCAGGATTACATTAGCAGCACTTTATTGACTTAGCATAATACAGTATGTGTCAGTTGATGCCCCCGCCATCACTTTAGTTCCAGGCAAGGTTAATTAAATAAGTTTAGGAAGCGGCTATACTCTCACCTCACTTCATCTCCACCCGCTTTGAACGTTAAGTCAACCCATAATCTGTTCTTATCAAGAGCAGTGCAATGGAGGCAGTATATGGACCATTCCTACACACTGCCTACCGCGAGTAGATGGAGGCAGTATATGGACCATTCCTACACACTGCCTACCGCGAGTATACAACTATAGGAAACCATTCCTACACACTGCCTACCGCGAGTAGGCAACTATAGGAAACCATTCCTACACACTGCCTACCGCGAGTAGGCAACTATAGGAAACGTATATGGACCATTCCTACACACTGCCTACCGCGAGTAGACAACTATAGGAAACGCCGAAGTGAAATGACTTCCGCCGAAGCGAAAACATTGTGAAACTGGACTATATACAACAACAACTTTGCTTGTTTTTACGTGGCCAGCTAAGACTGAGGTGGGGTTAGTGTTAGGGTTAGAGCTAGGGTTATAGGGTTAGTAGTCGGACAACGCACCAAACGCGATGTCAGGACAATGGCTGACAACGTCATTATGTATAGGACATGTCCATACTGACTCTGTTGGATATAGTCTTGATAATTAAGGGCTGATGACGGAGATTCAATCGTCATCCAACACCGCTAATCATCTCCTATAGCTTGTGATGTGGCTTATAGTCCTGAAAAGAACATTCGATATATATATATATATTCTTTTACAATTCTTCGTTGTATAACCCATTTTGGGCGGGAACCCCTGTTGGTGTTTTAAGCATTATGTTATACTTTAGCTATTGAAAAATAGCAGATCTACAAGCTCATAGCGCGCCACCGAGTGGCGCGCTACGAGCTTGTAGATCTGCTATTTTTCAAAAACCGTTAAAATGTGGCCCAAATCATTGAATATATATTTCAAATAGAGATAATTCTGGGGGGTCCTTGACATGAAAAAGGTTGAGCACCACTGACATAGAAACATGGGTTTTTCAGAAAGATGTTAGGATTTTGAAGCATTTTTTTTTGTACAGCTTCACAGCTGTACGGTGCAGTAGCTGGGGAGCTGTACGGTGAAGTAGCTGGGGAGCTGTACGGTGAAGTAGCTGGGGAGCTGTACGGTGCAGTAGCTGGGGAGCTGTACGGTGCAGTAGCTGAGGAGCTGTACGGTGAAGTAGCTGGGGAGCTGTACGGTGCAGTAGCTGGGGAGCTGTACGGTGAAGTAGCTGGGGAGCTGTACGGTGTAGTAGCTGGGGAGCTGTACGGTGAAGTAGCTGGGGAGCTGTACGGTGAAGTAGCTGGGGAGCTGTACGGTGCAGTAGCTGGGGAGCTGTACGGTGCAGTAGCTGGGGAGCTGTACGGTGCAGTAGCTGGGGAGCTGTACGGTGAAGTAGCTGGGGAGCTGTACGGTGAAGTAGCTGAGGAGCTGTACGGTGAAGTAGCTGGGGAGCTGTAAGGTGTAGTAGCTGGGGAGCTGTATGGTGAAGTAGCTGGGGAGCTGTACGGTGAAGTAGCTGGGGAGCTGTACGGTGAAGTAGCTGGGGAGCTGTACGGTGAAGTAGCTGGGGAGCTGTATGGTGAAGTAGCTGGGGAGCTGTACGGTGAAGTAGCTGGGGAGCTGTACGGTGTAGTAGCTGGGGAGCTGTACGGTGAAGTAGCTGGGGGAGCTGTAGTAGCTGGGGAGCTGTACGGTGTAGTAGCTGGGGAGCTGTACGGTGAAGTAGCTGGGGGAGCTGTAGTAGCTGGGGAGCTGTACGGTGCAGTAGCTGGGGAGCTGTACGGTGCAGTAGCTGGGGAGCTGTACGGTGAAGTAGCTGGGGAGCTGTACGGTGAAGTAGCTGGGGAGCTGTAGTAGCTGGGGAGCTGTACGGTGCAGTAGCTGGGGAGCTGTACGGTGAAGTAGCTGGGGAGCTGTACGGTGAAGTACAGTAGCTGGGTAGCTGTACGGTGAAGTAGCTGGGGAGCTGTACGGTGTAGTAGCTGGGGAGCTGTACGGTGCAGTAGCTGGGGAGCTGTACGGTGAAGTAGCTGGGGAGCTGTACGGTGAAGTAGCTGGGGAGCTGTACGGTGCAGTAGCTGGGGAGCTGTACGGTGAAGTAGCTGGGGAGCTGTACGGTGAAGTACAGTAGCTGGGGAGCTGTACGGTGCAGTAGCTGGGGAGCTGTACGGTGAAGTACAGTAGCTGGGGAGCTGTACGGTGCAGTAGCTGGGGAGCTGTACGGTGAAGTACAGTAGCTGGGGAGCTGTACGGTGAAGTAGCTGGGGAGCTGTACGGTGCAGTAGCTGGGGAGCTGTACGGTGCAGTAGCTGGGGAGCTGTACGGTGTAGTAGCTGGGGAGCTGTACGGTGAAGTAGCTGGGGAGCTGTACGGTGAAGTAGCTGGGGAGCTGTACGGTGCAGTAGCTGGGGAGCTGTACGGTGTAGTAGCTGGGGAGCTGTACGGTGAAGTAGCTGGGGAGCTGTACGGTGTAGTAGCTGGGGAGCTGTACGGTGAAGTAGCTGAGGAGCTGTACGGTGAAGTAGCTGGGGAGCTGTACGGTGCAGTAGCTGGGGGAGCTGTACGGTGAAGTACAGTAGCTGGGGAGCTGTACGGTGAAGTACAGTAGCTGGGGAGCTGTACGGTGCAGTAGCTGGGGAGCTGTACGGTGAAGTAGCTGTACGGTGAAGTAGCTGGGGAGCTGTACGGTGAAGTAGCTGTACGGTGAAGTAGCTGGGGAGCTGTACGGTGAAGTAGCTGGGGAGCTGTACGGTGAAGTAGCTGGGGAGCTGTACGGTGCAGTAGCTGGGGAGCTGTACGGTGCAGTAGCTGGGGAGCTGTACGGTGCAGTAGCTGGGGAGCTGTACGGTGCAGTAGCTGGGGAGCTGTACGGTGCAGTAGCTGGGGAGCTGTACGGTTAAGTAGCTGGGGAGCTGTACGGTGAAGTAGCTGGGGAGCTGTACGGTGAAGTAGCTGGGGAGCTGTACGGTGCAGTAGCTGGGGAGCTGTACGGTGAAGTAGCTGGGGAGCTGTACGGTGAAGTAGCTGGGGAGCTGTACGGTGAAGTAGCTGGGGAGCTGTACGGTGAAGTAGCTGGGGAGCTGTACGGTGCAGTAGCTGGGGAGCTGTACGGTGAAGTAGCTGGGGAGCTGTACGGTGAAGTAGCTGGGGAGCTGTACGGTGCAGTAGCTGGGGAGCTGTACGGTGAAGTAGCTGGGGAGCTGTACGGTGTAGTAGCTGGGGAGCTGTACGGTGTAGTAGCTGGGGAGCTGTACGGTGTAGTAGCTGGGGAGCTGTACGGTGCAGTAGCTGGGGAGCTGTACGGTGAAGTAGCTGGGGAGCTGTACGGTGAAGTAGCTGGGGAGCTGTACGGTGTAGTAGCTGTACGGTGAAGTAGCTGGGGAGCGGAGCCGTTCTCACAATATTTCATTTTCTAACGCGGTCGCTGATCTTTTTTTTGTGCTGACAGTGGCTGATAGGAATATTTTGGCATATCCAGTGTTGATTTGTGTCGACCACCTTTTTTCACAGACGAAAACTAAATGGAAATAAAATTAAAACTAAGCTATGATGACTAAAACTATATGACTAAATATAGTGACAAAACTAGACTAAAATGTTAGGAAGGGACTAGTGGACAAGATATCCAGTATAAGTAAAAGACAAGTCATTTTATGCTTGCATGGTTGCATGCTGAAAATACCCGATCTACAAGCTCACAACAGGTCGGGGCTGCGACGCGTATTTTCAGCAAGTGTAAAATCTGCCATTACGACACTATCAAGTCCCGCTAAGTCGACTACATCAACTGTAGAGTTAATCGACTAAAATCTTATTATATTTAGTCGACTAAAAAACTAAAACATTTCAGGTGACTAAAATATGACCAAAACTAAATAAAACTTTACTCAAAAGACTATATGACATACATTTGTTGTCAAAAACAACACTGATTCATCACCCAAACCTTAGTATAAATCAAAAGTGTTCCGTTATTGGGTGGTGTCGCGTTACGTTTTGAGACCAGCGTCTCCAGCTGTTATTTGACGCGCTGCCATTCTCTCTCTTACTGCTTCCGCAAACAATAAATCACGTGGCAGCCCAAAAAGCACATGTCGCACGGTGACACGGTTTGGCTGGCGAACTAAATCGGAAAAAACTGTGACACACACACACCGCACAAGCCATAGATATTATAAAAACTGTGACACACACACACACCGCACAAGCCATAGATATTATAAAAAACTGTGACACACACACACCGCACAAGACATAGATATTATAAAAACTGTGACACACACACACACCGCACAAGCCATAGATATTATAAAAACTGTGACACACACACACCGCACAAGACATAGATATTATACAAACTGTGACACACACACACCGCACAAGACATAGATATTATAAAAACTGTGACACACACACCGCACAAGACATAGATATTATAAAAACTGTGACACACACACCGCACAAGCCATAGATATTATAAAAACTGTGACACACACACACCGCACAAGACATAGATATTATAAAAACTGTGACACACACACACCGCACAAGACATAGATATTATAAAAACTGTGACACACACACACACCGCACAAGCCATAGATATTATAAAAACTGTGACACACACACACACTGCACAAGACATAGATATTATAAAAACTGTGACACACACACACACCGCACAAGACATAGATATTATAAAAACTGTGACACACACACTGCACAAGACATAGATATTATAAAAACTGTGACACACACACACCGCACAAGACATAGATATTATAAACACTGTGACACACACACACCGCACAAGACATAGATATTATTAAAAAAAACTGTGACACACACACACCGCACAAGACATAGATATTATAAAAACTGTGACACACACACACCGCACAAGACATAGATATTATTTAAAAAAACTGTGACACACACACACCGCACAAGACATAGATATTATTTAAAAAAACTGTGACACACACACACCGCACAAGACATAGATATTATAAAAACTGTGACACACACACTGCACAAGACATAGATATTATAAAAACTGTGACACACACACTGCACAAGACATAGATATTATAAAAACTGTGACACACACACACCACACAACCCATAGATATTATAAACACTGTGACACACACACACCGCACAAGACATAGATATTATAAAAACTGTGACACACACACTGCACAAGACATAGATATTATAAAAACTGTGACACACACACACCGCACAAGACATAGATATTATAAAAACTGTGACACACACACACCGCACAAGACATAGATATTATAAAAACTGTGACACACACACTGCACAAGACATAGATATTATAAAAACTGTGACACACACACACCGCACAAGACATAGATATTATAAAAACTGTGACACACACACACCGCACAAGACATAGATATTATTTAAAAAAACTGTGACACACACACACCGCACAAGACATAGATATTATTTAAAAAAACTGTGACACACACACACCGCACAAGACATAGATATTATAAAAACTGTGACACACACACTGCACAAGACATAGATATTATAAAAACTGTGACACACACACTGCACAAGACATAGATATTATAAAAACTGTGACACACACACACCACACAACCCATAGATATTATAAACACTGTGACACACACACACCGCACAAGACATAGATATTATAAAAACTGTGACACACACACTGCACAAGACATAGATATTATAAAAACTGTGACACACACACACCGCACAAGACATAGATATTATAAAAACTGTGACACACACACACCGCACAAGACATAGATATTATAAAAACTGTGACACACACACTGCACAAGACATAGATATTATAAAAACTGTGACACACACACACCGCACAAGACATAGATATTATAAAAACTGTGACACACACACACCGCACAACCCATAGATATTATAAAAACTGTGACACACACACACACCGCACAAGACATAGATATTATAAAAACTGTGACACACACACACCGCACAAGACATAGATATTATAAACACTGTGACACACACACCGCACAAGACATAGATATTATAAACACTGTGACACACACACCGCACAAGACATAGATATTATAAAAACTGTGACACACACACACCGCACAACCCATAGATATTATAAAAACTGTGACACACACACACCGCACAAGACATAGATATTATAAAGAATAGATGCCTCACTGGCCACTGCAGTTCATTGGAGCGACGTGTATCCCAATGAAGGCAGGAAGTCAAGCGGAAGTAACCTGACTCCGCCAGATGGGGCAGCAGAGAGTACACTGGGTTCCCCCCTCCTGCTCCCATCTGGGAACTCTCAGGCAGACTTGATGCTCCGGCCACCAAACGGCCTGGCCAATCAGCGGCAGCTAGAGGCGGGATCAAGGCAGCACTGTATGCATTGAACATGGTGGACCCTGTTGTAAACAAGTGTAATGCTTAATTGGGTCGTCCACTCACAGTTAACAGCTTTTGTATTGAGTTTGTGCTTGAAATGTACTGTAATTCTGCAAACTGTTAATACAATTTTCAATCAATCAATCAAAAAAAACAGAATGGGTTAAAGAGTGAACCTCGAAGCAACAGTTCTCCGCAGCTTTCTTATTTAGAAGTGCTGAAGGCGTTTGCTGAAGGCGTGGCTGCTTCGCTGCCCGAGTGACGTCACTCATGCGACTCCTCCGTGTCTCTCGCTGTCACTCAAGTGACTATACTGGCCAATCACAGCTCGTCTTTTCCGGGACTTATGTTACGCACATCACGGAAGCTTGACATTGAAGGCAAAATGCTTTGCAAGGAATCTCGGGAAAATTGTGCCTTCTATTGTGACACGCGCCTCAGAGCCGGAAAGAGCGTCTACGTTTATGTGTCTATGCTTAGTCAGCATGTTCGGCTGCGCGAGGCACACACAAGCACACACACACACACACACACACACACACACACACACACACACACACACACACACACACACACACACACACACACACACACACACACACACACACACACACACACAAGCATGCACGCACGCACGCACGCACACTCAACTCGTAGCCACAGGCGGTGGGGAGGCCATGACTGGAGCGTCCCGTTGCGTGCAAAGAGCAGAACTAGAGATGAGAGAGAGATGAGCCCAAAGGCCCATCAGCACTACAACCCTACCACTACCGTCACACCATCCTATCAGCACTGTACAACCCTCCCACTACCGTCACACCATCCCCCGTCATCTCACTGTACAACCCTACCACTACCATCACACCATCCCCCGTCATCTCACTGTACAACCCTACCACTGTACAACCCTACCACTACCATCACACCATCCCCCGTCATCTCACTGTACAACCCTACCACTACCATCACACCATCCCCTGTCATCTCACTGTACAACCCTACCACTACCATCACACCATCCTATCAGCACTGTACAACCCTCCCACTACCGTCACACCATCCTATCAGCACTGTACAACCCTCCCACTACCATCACACCATCCTATCAGCACTGTACAACCCTACCACTACCGTCACACCATCCCCCGTCATCTGTACAACCCTACCACTACCATCACACCATCCTATCAGCACTGTACAACCCTCCCACTACCATCACACCATCCTATCAGCACTGTACAACCCTCCCACTACCATCACACCATCCTATCAGCACTGTACAACCCTACCACTACCGTCACACCATCCCCCGTCATCTGTACAACCCTACCACTACCATCACACCATCCTATCAGCACTGTACAACCCTCCCACTACCATCACACCATCCTATCAGCACTGTACAACCCTACCACTACCGTCACACCATCCTATCAGCACTGTACAACCCTACCACTACCATCACACCATCCTATCAGCACTGTACAACCCTACCACTACCATCACACCATCCTATCAGCACTGTACAACCCTCCCACTACCATCACACCATCCTATCAGCGCTGTACAACCCTACCACTACCGTCACGCCATCCTATCAGCACTGTACAACCCTCCCACTACCGTCACACCATCCCCCGTCATCTCACTGTACAACCCTACCACTACCGTCACGCCATCCCCCGTCATCTCACTGTACAACCCTACCACTACCGTCACACCATCCTATCAGCACTGTACAACCCTACCACTACCGTCACACCATCCTATCAGCACTGTACAACCCTACCACTACCGTCACACCATCCCCCGTCATCTGTACAACCCTACCACTACCATCACACCATCCCCCGTCATCTGTACAACCCTACCACTACCATCACACCATCCCCCGTCATCTCACTGTACAACCCTACCACTACCGTCACACCATCCCCCGTCATCTCACTGTACAACCCTACCACTACCGTCACACCATCCCCCGTCATCTCACTGTACAACCCTACCACTACCATCACACCATCCCCCGTCATCTCACTGTACAACCCTACCACTACCATCACACCATCCCCCGTCATCTCACTGTACAACCCTCCCACTACCGTCACACCATCCCCCGTCATCTCACTGTACAACCCTACCACTACCATCACACCATCCTATCAGCACTGTACAACCCTACCACTACCATCACACCATCCCCCGTCATCTCACTGTACAACCCTACCACTACCATCACACCATCCCCCGTCATCTCACTGTACAACCCTACCACTACCATCACACCATCCCCCGTCATCTATCAGCACTGTACAACCCTACCACTACCATCACACCATCCCCCGTCATCTCACTGTACAACCCTACCACTACCGTCACACCATCCCCCGTCATCTACACTGTACAACCCTCCCACTACCGTCACACCATCCCCCGTCATCTCACTGTACAACCCTACCACTACCATCACACCATCCCCGTCATCTCTATCAGCACTGTACAACCCTACCACTACCATCACACCATCCCCCGTCATCTCACTGTACAACCCTACCACTACCATCACACCATCCTATCAGCACTGTACAACCCTACCACTACCATCACACCATCCCCCGTCATCTCACTGTACAACCCTACCACTACCATCACACCATCCCCCGTCATCTCACTGTACAACCCTACCACTACCGTCACACCATCCCCCGTCATCTCACTGTACAACCTCATCTCACTGTACAACCCTACCACTACCATCACACCATCCCCCGTCATCTCACTGTACAACCCTACCACTACCATCACACCATCCCCCGTCATCTCACTGTACAACCCTACCACTACCGTCACACCATCCTATCAGCACTGTACAACCCTACCACTACCGTCACACCATCCCCCGTCATCTCAGGCCTGGCGTTGATTCTACAAATGCCTTCTAAATCGTGACAGTTTTCTGGAAAAAAAAACATGTTTCTATGTCAGTCATTCTCAAACATTTTCATGTCCAGGACCCCCAAGATTATTATGTAATTATAGCCTCCGACCCCCATCTGAAAATATGTTGTTGTTCCAGGGACCTCCTCCCAGAAGCAAAGATTTGAGTTAAAAACGTTCGCTCTGAAAGAATATATAGCTATTCAAAGATTTGAGTTAAAAACGTTCGCTCTGAAAGAATATACACCTATTCAAAGATTTGAGTTAAAAACGTTCGCTCTGAAAGAATATACACCTATTCAAAGATTTGCGCCACATTTTCGCGAATAAATAATCAATTAATAATAGTTAAAGTGCCAGATTATTTTTTAATACATTTTATAAATTTGAAAACTTGTGAAATCCCATTTCACAAGTTTTCATTCTGCATAACGAGTACTTTCTACTTTTGGTACTTTAAGTACATTTTGATACCAGAATACCGTTGTACTTTTACTCACCGTTGTACTTTTACTCAACTCCATTTTTAATTCCAGTAACATTCCACTAGTAACAGTAGTATTTCTACATTGCAGTATTGATACTTTTACTTAAGTAAAATAGAAAAGTGCGTACTTTTTTCCAGCGATGCCCCAGTGTAGTCCATTCATTGTAGAGTGGTCATGGCCATTGTAGTCCATTCATTGTACACAGTGGTCATGGTCATTGTAGTCCATTCATTGTAGAGTGGTCATGGTCATTGTAGTCCATTCATTGTATACAGTGGTCATGGTCATTGTAGTCCATTCATTGTAGAGTGGTCATGGTCATTGTAGTCCATTCATACAGTGGTCATGGTCATTGTAGTCCATTCATTGTAGAGTGGTCATGGTCATTGTAGTCCATTCATACAGTGGTCATGGTCATTGTAGTCCATTCATTGTACAGTGGTCATGGTCATTGTAGTCCATTCATTGTATACAGTGGTCATGGGCAGGGTAGTCCATTCATTGTACACAGTGGTCATGGTCATTGTAGTCCATTCATTGTACAGTGGTCATGGCCATTGTAGTCCAATCATTGTACACAGTGGTCATGGTCATTGTAGTCCATTCATTGTACAGTGGTCATGGTCAGGGTAGTCCATTCATTGTACACAGTGGTCATGGTCATTGTAGTCCAATCATTGTACAGTGGTCATGGTCATTGTAGTCCATTCATTGTACAGTGGTCATGGCCATTGTAGTCCATTCATTGTACACAGTGGTCATGGTCATTGTAGTCCATTCATTGTATACAGTGGTCATGGTCATTGTAGTCCAATCATTGTACAGTGGTCATGGTCATTGTAGTCCATTCATTGTATACAGTGGTCATGGTAATTGTAGTCCATTCATTGTAGAGTGGTCATGGTCAGTTGTAGTCCATTCATTGTATACAGTGGTCATGGTCATTGTAGTCCATTCATTGTACAGTGGTCATGGCCATTGTAGTCCATGCATTGTACACAGTGGTCATGGTCAGTGTAGTCCATTCATTGTACACAGTGGTCATGGTCATTGTAGTCCATTCATTGTACAGTGGTCATGGTCATTGTAGTCCATCCATTGTACACAGTGGGCATGGTCATTGTAGTCCATTCATTGTATACAGTGGTCATGGTCATTGTAGTCCATTCATTGTACACAGTGGTCATGGTCATTGTAGTCCATTCATTGTACACAGTGGTCATGGTCATTGTAGTCCATTCATTGTACACAGTGGTCATGGTCATTGTAGTCCATTCATTGTACAGTGGTCATGGTCATTGTAGTCCATTCATTGTATACAGTGGTCATGGTCATTGTAGTCCATTCATTGTACACAGTGGTCATGGTCATTGTAGTCCATTCATTGTACAGTGGTCATGGTCATTGTAGTCCATTCATTGTATACAGTGGTCATGGTCATTGTAGTCCATTCATTGTATACAGTGGTCATGGTCATTGTAGTCCATTCATTGTATACAGTGGTCATGGGAACAACCAATCAACATACAGCCAGGTGGTTTGGCCTGATCAGTATCAGTATCATAGCAACAGTGGTCAGGGAAACAGAGAGATGATGATGGGACTGAAGAGAAAGAAAAACGGCTACTAGTTAGTCTCGTGCACGCACGCACGCACGCACGCACGCACGCACGCACGCACGCACGCACGCACGCACGCACGCACGCACGCACGCACGCACAATGAGACTATCTATGTGTGGTATAGCCAATCAATCAGGCACAATGGAAACAAGTTAGTATGGATGAAACAATGGAATAGCTCCAGATCTAATATATACGGATGCGGTTTTTGGGGGATTTTTGGAGGACAATGAAATAAACTTATAAGCACGTCTCCTAAATACAATGTCTGTCTGTCTTTCATCCTCCCTCTCTCTCTCTCTCTCTCTCTCTCTCTCTCTCTCTCTCTCTCCCTC
>NC_136789.1:33357161-33377161 GCF_951216825.1 Electrona antarctica
GGGACAGTGCAACGCTCCCCACTAGAGGCAGCGTGAGACAGTGCAACGCTCCCCACTAGAGGCAGCGTGAGACAGTGCAACGCTCCCCACTAGAGGCAGCGTGAGACAGTGCAACGCTCCCCACTAGAGGCAGCGTGAGACAGTGAAACGCTCCCCACTAGAGGCAGCGTGAGACAGTGCAACGCTCCCCACTAGAGGCAGCGTGAGACAGTGCAACGCTCCCCACTAGAGGCAGCGTGAGACAGTGCAACGCTCCCCACTAGAGGCAGCGTGAGACAGTGAAACGTTCCCCACTAGAGGCAGCGTGAGACAGTGAAACGCTCCCCACTAGAGGCAGCGTGAGACAGTGAAACGCTCCCCACTAGAGGCAGCGTGAGACAGTGAAACGTTCCCCACTAGAGGCAGCGTGAGACAGTGAAACGTTCCCCACTAGAGGCAGCGTGAGACAGTGAAACGCTCCCCACTAGAGGCAGCGTGAGACAGTGAAACGTTCCCCACTAGAGGCAGCGTGAGACAGTGCAACGCTCCCCACTAGAGGCAGCGTGAGACAGTGAAACGCTCCCCACTAGAGGCAGCGTGAGACAGTGAAACGCTCCCCACTAGAGGCAGCATGAGACAGTGAAACGCTCCCCACTAGAGGCAGCGTGAGACAGTGAAACGCTCCCCACTAGAGGCAGCATGAGACAGTGCAACGCTCCCCACTATAGAGGCAGCGTGAGACAGTGCAACGCTCCCCACTAGAGGCAGCGTGAGACAGTGAAACGCTCCCCACTAGAGGCAGCGTGAGACAGTGCAACGCTCCCCACTAGAGGCAGCGTGAGACAGTGCAACGCTCCCCACTAGAGGCAGCGTGAGACAGTGAAACGCTCCCCACTAGAGGCAGCATGAGACAGTGAAACGCTCCCCACTAGAGGCAGTGTGAGACAGTGCAACGCTCCCCACTAGAGGCAGCGTGAGACAGTGCAACGCTCCCCACTAGAGGCAGCGTGAGACAGTGAAACGCTCCCCACTAGAGGCAGCGTGAGACAGTGCAACGCTCCCCACTAGAGGCAGCGTGAGACAGTGCAACGCTCCCCACTAGAGGCAGCATGAGACAGTGCAACGCTCCCCACTAGAGGCAGCGTGAGACAGTGCAACGCTCCCCACTAGAGGCAGTGTGAGACAGTGAAACGCTCCCCACTAGAGGCAGTGTGAGACAGTGCAACGCTCCCCACTAGAGGCAGCGTGAGACAGTGCAACGCTCCCCACTAGAGGCAGCATGAGACAGTGCAACGCTCCCCACTAGAGGCAGCGTGAGACAGTGAAACGCTCCCCACTAGAGGCAGTGTGAGACAGTGAAACGCTCCCCACTAGAGGCAGCGTGAGACAGTGCAACGCTCCCCACTAGAGGCAGCATGAGACAGTGCAACGCTCCCCACTAGAGGCAGCGTGAGACAGTGAAACGCTCCCCACTAGAGGCAGCGTGAGACAGTGCAACGCTCCCCACTAGAGGCAGCGTGAGACAGTGCAACGCTCCCCACTAGAGGCAGCGTGAGACAGTGCAACGCTCCCCACTAGAGGCAGCGTGAGACAGTGAAACGCTCCCCACTAGAGGCAGCGTGAGACAGTGCAACGCTCCCCACTAGAGGCAGCGTGAGACAGTGAAACGCTCCCCACTAGAGGCAGCGTGAGACAGTGCAACGCTCCCCACTAGAGGCAGCGTGAGACAGTGAAACGCTCCCCACTAGAGGCAGCGTGAGACAGTGCAACGCTCCCCACTAGAGGCAGCATGAGACAGTGAAACGCTCCCCACTAGAGGCAGCGTGAGACAGTGCAACGCTCCCCACTAGAGGCAGCGTGAGACAGTGCAACGCTCCCCACTAGAGGCAGCGTGAGACAGTGCAACGCTCCCCACTAGAGGCAGCGTGAGACAGTGCAACGCTCCCCACTAGAGGCAGCGTGAGACAGTGCAACGCTCCCCACTAGAGGCAGCATGAGACAGTGAAACGCTCCCCACTAGAGGCAGCGTGAGACAGTGCAACGCTCCCCACTAGAGGCAGCGTGAGACAGTGAAACGCTCCCCACTAGAGGCAGCGTGAGACAGTGCAACGCTCCCCACTAGAGGCAGCGTGAGACAGTGCAACGCTCCCCACTAGAGGCAGCGTGAGACAGTGCAACGCTCCCCACTAGAGGCAGCGTGAGACAGTGCAACGCTCCCCACTAGAGGCAGCGTGAGACAGTGCAACGCTCCCCACTAGAGGCAGCGTGAGACAGTGCAACGCTCCCCACTATAGAGGCAGCGTGAGACAGTGCAACGCTCCCCACTATAGAGGCAGCGTGAGACAGTGCAACGCTCCCCACTATAGAGGCAGCGTGAGACAGTGCAACGCTCCCCACTATAGAGGCAGCGTGAGACAGTGCAACGCTCCCCACTAGAGGCAGCGTGAGACAGTGAAACGCTCCCCACTAGAGGCAGCGTGAGACAGTGAAACGCTCCCCACTATAGAGGCAGCGTGAGACAGTGCAACGCTCCCCACTAGAGGCAGCGTGAGACAGTGCAACGCTCCCCACTATAGAGGCAGCGTGAGACAGTGCAACGCTCCCCACTATAGAGGCAGCGTGAGACAGTGCAACGCTCCCCACTAGAGGCAGCGTGAGACAGTGCAACGCTCCCCACTAGAGGCAGCGTGAGACAGTGCAACGCTCCCCACTAGAGGCAGCATGAGACAGTGCAACGCTCCCCACTAGAGGCAGCGTGAGACAGTGAAACGCTCCCCACTAGAGGCAGCATGAGACAGTGCAACGCTCCCCACTAGAGGCAGCGTGAGACAGTGCAACGCTCCCCACTAGAGGCAGCGTGAGACAGTGCAACGCTCCCCACTAGAGGCAGCATGAGACAGTGCAACGCTCCCCACTAGAGGCAGCGTGAGACAGTGCAACGCTCCCCACTAGAGGCAGTGTGAGACAGTGCAACGCTCCCCACTAGAGGCAGTGTGAGACAGTGCAACGCTCCCCACTAGAGGCAGCATGAGACAGTGCAACGCTCCCCACTAGAGGCAGCGTGAGACAGTGAAACGTTCCCCACTAGAGGCAGCGTGAGACAGTGAAACGCTCCCCACTAGAGGCAGCGTGAGACAGTGAAACGCTCCCCACTAGAGGCAGCGTGAGACAGTGAAACGTTCCCCACTAGAGGCAGCGTGAGACAGTGAAACGTTCCCCACTAGAGGCAGCGTGAGACAGTGAAACGCTCCCCACTAGAGGCAGCGTGAGACAGTGAAACGTTCCCCACTAGAGGCAGCGTGAGACAGTGCAACGCTCCCCACTAGAGGCAGCGTGAGACAGTGAAACGCTCCCCACTAGAGGCAGCGTGAGACAGTGAAACGCTCCCCACTAGAGGCAGCATGAGACAGTGAAACGCTCCCCACTAGAGGCAGCGTGAGACAGTGAAACGCTCCCCACTAGAGGCAGCATGAGACAGTGCAACGCTCCCCACTATAGAGGCAGCGTGAGACAGTGCAACGCTCCCCACTAGAGGCAGCGTGAGACAGTGAAACGCTCCCCACTAGAGGCAGCGTGAGACAGTGCAACGCTCCCCACTAGAGGCAGCGTGAGACAGTGCAACGCTCCCCACTAGAGGCAGCGTGAGACAGTGAAACGCTCCCCACTAGAGGCAGCATGAGACAGTGAAACGCTCCCCACTAGAGGCAGTGTGAGACAGTGCAACGCTCCCCACTAGAGGCAGCGTGAGACAGTGCAACGCTCCCCACTAGAGGCAGCGTGAGACAGTGAAACGCTCCCCACTAGAGGCAGCGTGAGACAGTGCAACGCTCCCCACTAGAGGCAGCGTGAGACAGTGCAACGCTCCCCACTAGAGGCAGCATGAGACAGTGCAACGCTCCCCACTAGAGGCAGCGTGAGACAGTGCAACGCTCCCCACTAGAGGCAGTGTGAGACAGTGAAACGCTCCCCACTAGAGGCAGTGTGAGACAGTGCAACGCTCCCCACTAGAGGCAGCGTGAGACAGTGCAACGCTCCCCACTAGAGGCAGCATGAGACAGTGCAACGCTCCCCACTAGAGGCAGCGTGAGACAGTGAAACGCTCCCCACTAGAGGCAGTGTGAGACAGTGAAACGCTCCCCACTAGAGGCAGCGTGAGACAGTGCAACGCTCCCCACTAGAGGCAGCATGAGACAGTGCAACGCTCCCCACTAGAGGCAGCGTGAGACAGTGAAACGCTCCCCACTAGAGGCAGCGTGAGACAGTGCAACGCTCCCCACTAGAGGCAGCGTGAGACAGTGCAACGCTCCCCACTAGAGGCAGCGTGAGACAGTGCAACGCTCCCCACTAGAGGCAGCGTGAGACAGTGAAACGCTCCCCACTAGAGGCAGCGTGAGACAGTGCAACGCTCCCCACTAGAGGCAGCGTGAGACAGTGAAACGCTCCCCACTAGAGGCAGCGTGAGACAGTGCAACGCTCCCCACTAGAGGCAGCGTGAGACAGTGAAACGCTCCCCACTAGAGGCAGCGTGAGACAGTGCAACGCTCCCCACTAGAGGCAGCATGAGACAGTGAAACGCTCCCCACTAGAGGCAGCGTGAGACAGTGCAACGCTCCCCACTAGAGGCAGCGTGAGACAGTGCAACGCTCCCCACTAGAGGCAGCGTGAGACAGTGCAACGCTCCCCACTAGAGGCAGCGTGAGACAGTGCAACGCTCCCCACTAGAGGCAGCGTGAGACAGTGCAACGCTCCCCACTAGAGGCAGCATGAGACAGTGAAACGCTCCCCACTAGAGGCAGCGTGAGACAGTGCAACGCTCCCCACTAGAGGCAGCGTGAGACAGTGAAACGCTCCCCACTAGAGGCAGCGTGAGACAGTGCAACGCTCCCCACTAGAGGCAGCGTGAGACAGTGCAACGCTCCCCACTAGAGGCAGCGTGAGACAGTGCAACGCTCCCCACTAGAGGCAGCGTGAGACAGTGCAACGCTCCCCACTAGAGGCAGCGTGAGACAGTGCAACGCTCCCCACTAGAGGCAGCGTGAGACAGTGCAACGCTCCCCACTATAGAGGCAGCGTGAGACAGTGCAATGCTCCCCACTATAGAGGCAGCGTGAGACAGTGCAACGCTCCCCACTATAGAGGCAGCGTGAGACAGTGCAACGCTCCCCACTATAGAGGCAGCGTGAGACAGTGCAACGCTCCCCACTAGAGGCAGCGTGAGACAGTGAAACGCTCCCCACTAGAGGCAGCGTGAGACAGTGAAACGCTCCCCACTATAGAGGCAGCGTGAGACAGTGCAACGCTCCCCACTAGAGGCAGCGTGAGACAGTGCAACGCTCCCCACTATAGAGGCAGCGTGAGACAGTGCAACGCTCCCCACTATAGAGGCAGCGTGAGACAGTGCAACGCTCCCCACTAGAGGCAGCGTGAGACAGTGCAACGCTCCCCACTAGAGGCAGCGTGAGACAGTGCAACGCTCCCCACTAGAGGCAGCATGAGACAGTGCAACGCTCCCCACTAGAGGCAGCGTGAGACAGTGAAACGCTCCCCACTAGAGGCAGCATGAGACAGTGCAACGCTCCCCACTAGAGGCAGCGTGAGACAGTGCAACGCTCCCCACTAGAGGCAGCGTGAGACAGTGCAACGCTCCCCACTAGAGGCAGCATGAGACAGTGCAACGCTCCCCACTAGAGGCAGCGTGAGACAGTGCAACGCTCCCCACTAGAGGCAGTGTGAGACAGTGCAACGCTCCCCACTAGAGGCAGTGTGAGACAGTGCAACGCTCCCCACTAGAGGCAGCATGAGACAGTGCAACGCTCCCCACTAGAGGCAGCGTGAGACAGTGCAACGCTCCCCACTAGAGGCAGCGTGAGACAGTGAAACGCTCCCCACTAGAGGCAGCGTGAGACAGTGCAACGCTCCCCACTAGAGGCAGCGTGAGACAGTGCAACGCTCCCCACTAGAGGCAGCGTGAGACAGTGCAACGCTCCCCACTAGAGGCAGCGTGAGACAGTGCAACGCTCCCCACTAGAGGCAGTGTGAGACAGTGCAACGCTCCCCACTAGAGGCAGCGTGAGACAGTGCAACGCTCCCCACTAGAGGCAGTGTGAGACAGTGCAACGCTCCCCACTAGAGGCAGTGTGAGACAGTGCAACGCTCCCCACTAGAGGCAGCGTGAGACAGTGAAACGCTCCCCACTAGAGGCAGCGTGAGACAGTGCAACGCTCCCCACTAGAGGCAGCGTGAGACAGTGCAACGCTCCCCACTAGAGGCAGCGTGAGACAGTGCAACGCTCCCCACTAGAGGCAGCGTGAGACAGTGCAACGCTCCCCACTAGAGGCAGCGTGAGACAGTGCAACGCTCCCCACTAGAGGCAGCGTGAGACAGTGCAACGCTCCCCACTAGAGGCAGCGTGAGACAGTGCAACGCTCCCCACTAGAGGCAGCATGAGACAGTGAAACGCTCCCCACTAGAGGCAGCATGAGACAGTGCAACGCTCCCCACTAGAGGCAGCATGAGACAGTGCAACGCTCCCCACTAGAGGCAGCATGAGACAGTGCAACGCTCCCCACTAGAGGCAGCGTGAGACAGTGAAACGCTCCCCACTAGAGGCAGCGTGAGACAGTGAAACGCTCCCCACTAGAGGCAGCGTGAGACAGTGAAACGCTCCCCACTAGAGGCAGCATGAGACAGTGAAACGCTCCCCACTAGAGGCAGCGTGAGACAGTGAAACGCTCCCCACTAGAGGCAGCATGAGACAGTGAAACGCTCCCCACTAGAGGCAGCGTGAGACAGTGAAACGCTCCCCACTAGAGGCAGCATGAGACAGTGAAACGCTCCCCACTAGAGGCAGCGTGAGACAGTGAAACGCTCCCCACTAGAGGCAGCGTGAGACAGTGCAACGCTCCCCACTAGAGGCAGCATGAGACAGTGAAACGCTCCCCACTAGAGGCAGCGTGAGACAGTGCAACGCTCCCCACTAGAGGCAGCATGAGACAGTGCAACGCTCCCCACTAGAGGCAGCGTGAGACAGTGCAACGCTCCCCACTAGAGGCAGCGTGAGACAGTGAAACGCTCCCCACTAGAGGCAGCATGAGACAGTGCAACGCTCCCCACTAGAGGCAGCGTGAGACAGTGAAACGCTCCCCACTAGAGGCAGCGTGAGACAGTGAAACGCTCCCCACTAGAGGCAGCGTGAGACAGTGCAACGCTCCCCACTATAGAGGCAGTGTGAGACAGTGCAACGCTCCCCACTATAGAGGCAGCGTGAGACAGTGAAACGCTCCCCACTAGAGGCAGCGTGAGACAGTGAAACGCTCCCCACTAGAGGCAGCGTGAGACAGTGCAACGCTCCCCACTAGAGGCAGCGTGAGACAGTGCAACGCTCCCCACTAGAGGCAGCGTGAGACAGTGCAACGCTCCCCACTAGAGGCAGCATGAGACAGTGCAACGCTCCCCACTAGAGGCAGCGTGAGACAGTGAAACGCTCCCCACTAGAGGCAGCATGAGACAGTGCAACGCTCCCCACTAGAGGCAGCGTGAGACAGTGCAACGCTCCCCACTAGAGGCAGCGTGAGACAGTGCAACGCTCCCCACTAGAGGCAGCGTGAGACAGTGCAACGCTCCCCACTAGAGGCAGCGTGAGACAGTGCAACGCTCCCCACTAGAGGCAGCGTGAGACAGTGAAACGCTCCCCACTAGAGGCAGCGTGAGACAGTGCAACGCTCCCCACTATAGAGGCAGTGTGAGACAGTGCAACGCTCCCCACTATAGAGGCAGCGTGAGACAGTGAAACGCTCCCCACTAGAGGCAGCGTGAGACAGTGAAACGTTCCCCCACTAGAGGCAGCGTGAGACAGTGAAACGCTCCCCACTAGAGGCAGCGTGAGACAGTGCAACGCTCCCCACTAGAGGCAGCGTGAGACAGTGCAACGCTCCCCACTAGAGGCAGCGTGAGACAGTGAAACGCTCCCCACTAGAGGCAGCGTGAGACAGTGCAACGCTCCCCACTAGAGGCAGCGTGAGACAGTGCAACGCTCCCCACTAGAGGCAGCGTGAGACAGTGAAACGCTCCCCACTAGAGGCAGCGTGAGACAGTGCAACGCTCCCCACTAGAGGCAGCGTGAGACAGTGCAACGCTCCCCACTAGAGGCAGCGTGAGACAGTGAAACGCTCCCCACTAGAGGCAGCGTGAGACAGTGAAACGCTCCCCACTAGAGGCAGCGTTAGACAGTGAAACGTTCCCCACTAGAGGCAGCGTGAGACAGTGAAACGCTCCCCACTAGAGGCAGCGTGAGACAGTGCAACGCTCCCCACTAGAGGCAGGGTGAGACAGTGCAACGCTCCCCACTAGAGGCAGCGTGAGACAGTGCAACGCTCCCCACTAGAGGCAGCGTGAGACAGTGCAACGCTCCCACTAGAGGCAGCATGAGACAGTGAAACGCTCCCCACTAGAGGCAGCATGAGACAGTGCAACGCTCCCCACTAGAGGCAGCATGAGACAGTGCAACGCTCCCCACTAGAGGCAGCGTGAGACAGTGAAACGCTCCCCACTAGAGGCAGCGTGAGACAGTGCAACGCTCCCCACTAGAGGCAGCGTGAGACAGTGCAACGTCCCCACTAGAGGCCAGCATGAGACAGTGAAACGCTCCCCACTAGAGGCAGCGTGAGACAGTGAAACGCTCCCCACTAGAGGCAGTGTGAGACAGTGAAACGCTCCCCACTAGAGGCAGCGTGAGACAGTGCAATGCTCCCCACTAGAGGCAGCGTGAGACAGTGCAATGCTCCCCACTAGAGGCAGTGTGAGACAGTGCAACGCTCCCCACTAGAGGCAGCGTGAGACAGTGCAACGCTCCCCACTAGAGGCAGCGTGAGACAGTGCAACGCTCCCCACTAGAGGCAGCGTGAGACAGTGCAACGCTCCCCACTAGAGGCAGCGTTAGACAGTGCAAGGGGTAAACAGCCTGTACTTGTAAACAATGTATCAGAAAACGTGCGTGGTCATTTTGTTTTGATGCAAAATATACCAATACCTTTTGGGTACACAGTACACACTTAACCACACAGGCTATATTATAGTATCAAAAACATGTACAGCCATCATGGTCAGCATTAAGCGGTTTGCACATTTTTAAACCATGGTTTATGCCCCCCCCCCCCATTCATTCATTCATTCATTCATTCATTCATTCATTCATTCATTCACACCTGTATTTATTCTCGAAAGACATTGAGGTTACCCTCATTTGCATTGTCGTCGAGATACACCATAATAATACAACATTATCAAAGCAACAAACAAAAACAACACAGATTAACAGGACAGCGTCATCAGTGCCCATTGGCGAAAGGGCCTTTCTGTGTGGAGTTTGCAAGTTCTCCCCGTGTCCCCTAGGGTAGGTACCCTCACATGTTCTCCCCGTGTCCCCTAGGGTAGGTACCCTCACATGTTCTCCCCGTGTCCCCTAGGGTAGGTACCCTCACATGTTCTCCCCGTGTCCCCTAGGGTAGGTACCCTCACATGTTCTCCCCGTGTCCCCTAGGGTAGGTACCCTCACATGTTCTCCCCGTGTCCCCTAGGGTAAGTACCCTCACATGTTCTCCCCGTGTCCCCTAGGGTAGGTACCCTCACATGTTCTCCCCGTGTCCCCTAGGGTAGGTACCCTCACATGTTCTCCCCGTGTCCCCTAGGGTAGGTACCCTCACATGTTCTCCCCGTGTCCCCTAGGGTAGGTACCCTCACATGTTCTCCCCGTGTCCCCTAGGGTAGGTACCCTCACAAAAAACATGCAGTAATCCTGGTCTCTAAACTGCCTCCCCCTGGCCAGCCGGGGCGCCTGATGGAGGGGAAAGGCACTTGTCGGAATAACGTGTTCCTTCCACGTGCTACGTCCTACTGGTTGAAAAGAAGCAGCTTGGACTCCTCATGCATAGAAGGTCAAGCATGAGGTCAGTCCGCTGCCCTCCCCAGGTTGGCAGAGGACGTGTAGCGCCCAGGATTACATTAGCAGCACTTTATTGACTTAGCATAATACAGTATGTGTCAGTTGATGCCCCCGCCATCACTTTAGTTCCAGGCAAGGTTAATTAAATAAGTTTAGGAAGCGGCTATACTCTCACCTCACTTCATCTCCACCCGCTTTGAACGTTAAGTCAACCCATAATCTGTTCTTATCAAGAGCAGTGCAATGGAGGCAGTATATGGACCATTCCTACACACTGCCTACCGCGAGTAGATGGAGGCAGTATATGGACCATTCCTACACACTGCCTACCGCGAGTAGATGGAGGCAGTATATGGACCATTCCTACACACTGCCTACCGCGAGTATACAACTATAGGAAACCATTCCTACACACTGCCTACCGCGAGTAGATGGAGGCAGTATATGGACCATTCCTACACACTGCCTACCGCGAGTAGATGGAGGCAGTATATGGACCATTCCTACACACTGCCTACCGCGAGTAGACAACTATAGGAAGTATATGGACCATTCCTACACACTGCGTACCGCGAGTAGACAACTATAGGAAGTATATGGACCATTCCTACACACTGCCTACCGCGAGTAGACAACTATAGGAAACGCCGAAGTGAAATGACTGCAGCCGAAGCGAAAACATCGTGAAACTCCACTATGCAACAACAACTTTGCTTGTTTATGTGGCCGGCTAAGGCCTCACTCAGACCTTTACAGCGTTATATGAATGTTGTGAGTGTCATGGCCGCCCCAATTCATTTCCAATGGAGGTCACATGGTCTGTTGTATGGCTTTCAGCTGTGTTTCGACTGCCCCCTCCCCCTCACACAACACAAATGTTGTGTCAAACCATGTGACTCCCATTGGAAATGCATTGGGGCGGCCATGACACTACACAACATTCATCCAACAAGCATACAGCAATGCAGTAAAGGTCTGAGTGAGGCCTAAGACTGAGGTGGGGTTAGCGTTAGGGTTAGAGCTAGGGTTATAGGGTTAGTAGTCGGACAACGCACCAAACGCGATGTCGGGACAATGGCTGACAACGTCATTATGTATAGGACATGTCCATACCGACTCCGTTGCATATAGTCTTGATAATTAAGGGCTGATGACGGAGATTCAATCGTCTGTAAACATCCAACACCGCTAATCATCTCCTATAGCTTGTGATCTGGCTTATAGTCCTGAAAAGAACATTCGATATATATATATTTTTTTACAATTCTTCGTTGTATAACCCATTTTGGGGCGGGAACCCCTGTTGGTGTTTTAAGCATTATGTTATACTTTAGCTATTGAAAAATAGCAGATCTACAAGCTCGTAGCGCGCCACCGAGTGGCGCGCTACGAGCTTGTAGGTCTGCTATTTTTGAAAAATCGTTAAAATGTGGCCCAAATCATTGAATATATATTTCAGAGTGAACATTTTCAACTAAAATATTTGCTTCTGGGCGGTCCCTGGAACTACATATTTTGAGATGGGGGTCTGTGGCCCGATTAAATAGAGATAATTCTGGGGGTCCTTGACATGAAAAAGGTTGAGCACCACTGACACTTAGAAACATGGGTTTTTCAGAAAGATGTTAGGATTTTGAAGCATTTTTTTGAATCGACCTCAGTCCAAAATGGGATAAAGGACGAATTGGTCAGTCAGTGAGACATGGCAGCAGGAAGACTCTTCATTGTATGACAGTGACAGTATACACAGACAGACAGAAGCTGCCTACCGTATACACAGACACACAGAAGCTGCCTACCGTATACACAGACAGACAGAAGCTGCCTACCGTATACACAGACAGACAGAAGCTGCCTACCGTATACACAGACACACAGAAGCTGCCTACCGTATACACAGACAGACAGAAGCTGCCTACCGTATACACAGACACACAGAAGCTGCCTACCATATACACAGACAGACAGAAGCTGCCTACCGTATACACAGACAGACAGAAGCTGCCTACCGTATACACAGACAGACAGAAGCTGCCTACCGTATACACAGACAGACAGAAGCTGCCTACCGTATACACAGACACACAGAAGCTGCCTACCATATACACAGACAGACAGAAGCTGCCTACCGTATACACAGACAGAAGCTGCCTACCGTATACACAGACAGACAGAAGCTGCCTACCGTATACACAGACAGACAGAAGCTGCCTACCGTATACACAGACACACAGAAGCTGCCTACCATATACACAGACAGACAGAAGCTGCCTACCGTATACACAGACAGACAGAAGCTGCCTACCGTATACACAGACAGACAGAAGCTGCCTACCGTATACACAGACAGACAGAAGCTGCCTACCGTATACAGTGACAGTTACGCAAACCGACACTGGCTCTACACGTGTTACAGCCCGATGCGTACTTTGTCGTATCGACGGGTCCGCGCGCCGGAAATAGCAGATCTGATATGTTTGACACGACACGCCAGTGGTGGAAAAAAGTACTCAATTGTTTTACTTAAGTAAAAGTACCAATACTGCAATTTAGAAGTACGTTGCTGGGGAGCTGTACGGTGAAGTAGCTGGGGAGCTGTACGGTGAAGTAGCTGGGGAGCTGTACGGTGAAGTAGCTGGGGAGCTGTACGGTGAAGTAGCTGGGGAGCTGTACGGTGAAGTAGCTGGGGAGCTGTACGGTGAAGTAGCTGGGGAGCTGTACGGTGCAGTAGCTGGGGAGCTGTACGGTGAAGTAGCTGGGGAGCTGTACGGTGAAGTAGCTGGGGAGCTGTACGGTGCAGTAGCTGGGGAGCTGTACGGTGAAGTAGCTGGGGAGCTGTACGGTGAAGTAGCTGGGGAGCTGTAGTAGCTGGGGAGCTGTACGGTGAAGTAGCTGGGGAGCTGTACGGTGCAGTAGCTGAGGAGCTGTACGGTGAAGTAGCTGAGGAGCTGTACGGTGAAGTAGCTGGGGAGCTGTACGGTGCAGTAGCTGAGGAGCTGTACGGTGAAGTAGCTGAGGAGCTGTAGTAGCTGGGGAGCTGTACGGTGTAGTAGCTGGGGAGCTGTAGTAGCTGAGGAGCTGTACGGTGCAGTAGCTGGGGAGCTGTACGGTGAAGTAGCTGGGGAGCTGTACGGTGAAGTAGCTGGGGAGCTGTACGGTGAAGTAGCTGGGGAGCTGTACGGTGAAGTAGCTGGGGAGCTGTACGGTGAAGTAGCTGGGGAGCTGTACGGTGAAGTAGCTGGGGAGCTGTACGGTGAAGTAGCTGGGGAGCTGTACGGTGAAGTAGCTGGGGAGCTGTACGGTGAAGTAGCTGGGGAGCTGTACGGTGAAGTAGCTGGGGAGCTGTACGGTGAAGTAGCTGGGGAGCTGTAGTAGCTGGGGAGCTGTACGGTGAAGTAGCTGGGGAGCTGTAGTAGCTGGGGAGCTGTACGGTGCAGTAGCTGGGGAGCTGTACGGTGAAGTAGCTGGGGAGCTGTACGGTGAAGTAGCTGGGGAGCTGTACGGTGAAGTAGCTGGGGAGCTGTACGGTGAAGTAGCTGGGTAGCTGGGGAGCTGTATGGTGAAGTAGCTGGGGAGCTGTACGGTGAAGTAGCTGGGGAGCTGTACGGTGAAGTAGCTGGGTAGCTGGGGAGCTGTATGGTGAAGTAGCTGGGGAGCTGTACGGTGAAGTAGCTGGGGAGCTGTACGGTGAAGTAGCTGGGTAGCTGGGGAGCTGTATGGTGAAGTAGCTGGGGAGCTGTACGGTGAAGTAGCTGGGGAGCTGTACGGTGAAGTAGCTGGGGAGCTGTACGGTGAAGTAGCTGGGGAGCTGTACGGTGAAGTAGCTGGGGAGCTGTAGTAGCTGGGGAGCTGTACGGTGAAGTAGCTGGGGAGCTGTACGGTGAAGTAGCTGGGGAGCTGTACGGTGAAGTAGCTGGGTAGCTGGGGAGCTGTATGGTGAAGTAGCTGGGGAGCTGTACGGTGAAGTAGCTGGGGAGCTGTACGGTGAAGTAGCTGGGTAGCTGGGGAGCTGTATGGTGAAGTAGCTGGGGAGCTGTACGGTGAAGTAGCTGGGGAGCTGTACGGTGAAGTAGCTGGGTAGCTGGGGAGCTGTATGGTGAAGTAGCTGGGGAGCTGTACGGTGAAGTAGCTGAGGAGCTGTACGGTGAAGTAGCTGGGGAGCTGTACGGTGAAGTAGCTGGGGAGCTGTACGGTGAAGTAGCTGGGGAGCTGTATGGTGTAGTAGCTGAGGAGCTGTACGGTGAAGTAGCTGGGGAGCTGTACGGTGAAGTAGCTGGGGAGCTGTACGCTGAAGTAGCTGGGGAGCTGTACGGTGAAGTAGCTGGGGAGCTGTACGCTGAAGTAGCTGGGGAGCTGTACGGTGAAGTAGCTGGGGAGCTGTACGCTGAAGTAGCTGGGGAGCTGTACGGTGAAGTAGCTGGGGAGCGGAGCCGTTCTCACAATATTTCATTTTCTAACGCGGTCGCTGATTTCTTTTTGTGCTGATCTTTTTTTTGTGCTGACCGTGGCTGATAGGAATATTTTGCATATCCAGTGTTGATTTGTGTCGACCACCTTTTTTCACTGACGAAAACTAAATGGAAATAAAATTAAAACTAAGCTATGATGACTAAAACTATATGACTAAATATAGTGACAATTGAAACAACAAAACTAGACTAAAATGTTAGGAAGGGACTAGTGGACAAGATATCCAGTATAAGTAAAAGACAAGTCATTTTATGCTTGCATGGTTGCATGCTGAAAATACCCGATCTACAAGCTCACAACACGGCGGGGCTGCGACGCGTTGTGAGCTTGTTAGATCTGCTATTTTCAGCAAGTGTAAAATCTGCCATTACGACACTATCAAGTCCCGCTAAGTCGAAAAAACTAAAACATTTCAGGTGACTAAAATATGACCAAAACTAAATAAAACTTTACTCAAAAGACTATATGACATACATGTGTTGTCAAAAATAACACTGATTCATCACCCAAACCTTAGTAGAAAACAAAAGTGTTCTGTTATGGGTGGTGTCGCGTTACGTTTTGAGACCAGCGTCTCCAGCTGTTATTTGACGCGCTGCCATTCTCTCTCTTACTGCTTCCGCAAACAATAAATCACGTGGCAGCCCAAAAAGCACATGTCGCACGGTGACACGGTTTGGCTGGCGAACTAAATCGGAAAAAACTGTGACACACACACACCGCACAAGCCATAGATATTATAAAAACTGTGACACACACACACCGCACAAGACATAGATATTATAAAGAATAGATGCCTCACTGGCCGCTGCAGTTCATTGGAGCGACGTGTATCCCAATGAAGGCAGGAAGTCAAGCGGAAGTAACCTGACTCCGCCAGATGGGGCAGCAGAGGCAGCGGCAGCTAGAGGCTGGATCAAGGCAGCACTGTATGCATTGATCCCGCCTCTAGCTGCCGCTGATTGGCCAGCCGGTTGGTGGCCAGAGCATCTAGTCTGCCTGAGAGTTCCCAGATGGGAGCAGGAGGGGGGAACCCAGTGTACTCTCTGCTGCCCCATCTGGCGGAGTCAGGTTAAAGCGGAAGTGCAGCTGAAGGCTTTTTTTATTTTTAAACAAATCTTTATAACAGTCATGACAATCAGTGTTGTTTTCGTCGACTAATACTATGACGTAAAATGTTCGCCGACCACCTTTTTTCACAGACAAAAACAAAATAAAAACTAAGCCATGACGACTAAAACTATGACTAAATATACTGACAATTTCGTCAACAAATAAAAACTAGACTAAAATGTTAGGAAGGGACTAGTGGACAAGAGATGCTGAAACGTGTCGCGCTGCGACGCGTTGTGAGCTTGTAGATCGGCTATTTTCAGAAAGTGTAAAAAAAACAGTCATTACAACGGCATCAAGGCCCACCAAAATACATTTTAGTCGACTAAATCAACTGTAGATTTAGTCGACTAAAATCTTATGACATTTAGTCGACTGAAACTAGACTAAACACTAAAACATTCCGGGGTGACTAAAATGTGACTAAAACTAAATGGAAGCCATTCAAGAGACTACGACTAAAACTACGACTAAAACTAAATGGAAGCCATTCAAGAGACTACGACTAAAACTACGACTAAAACTAAAATCAAAATGTATTTTTTGGCTGCCTAAACAACACTGATGACAATACACATTACAATACAAAACAAGACAAACAAACAAACAAACACAAACAACAAAGTTATTAATACAACAATACAACATCAGAGCCAGGGGGATTAGATTACTAACAGAAAATGTAGGCCTGACGTCGAAATAAAATAAAAAAGTATTCTGAAAGAATATATATTCAAAGATTTGTGCCGCATTTTCACGATTTAAAGAAAATAGCAGACCTACAAGCTCGTAGCGCGCCACTCGGTGGCGCGCTATGATCTTGTAGATCTGCTATTTTCCAATAGCTAAAGTATAACATAATGCTTAGTTAAAACACCGAAAGGAGTTCCCGTACCGCTCTCAAAGGGCACCTACGGATGGCTGCAATTCGAAACTGGCCCTTGAACCCTACCACTACCGTCACACCATCCTATCAGCACTGTACAACCCTCCCACTACCGTCACACCATCCTATCAGCACCGTACAACCCTCCCACTACCGTCACACCATCCCACTGTACAACCCTCCCACTACCGTCACACCATCCTATCAGCACCGTACAACCCTACCACTACCGTCACACCATCCCCCGTCATCTGTACAACCCTACCACTACCATCACACCATCCCCCGTCATCTGTACAACCCTACCACTACCATCACACCATCCCCCGTCATCTCACTGTACAACCCTACCACTACCGTCACACCATCCCCCGTCATCTCACTGTACAACCCTACCACTACCGTCACACCATCCCCCGTCATCTCACTGTACAACCCTACCACTACCGTCACACCATCCCCCGTCATCTCACTGTACAACCCTACCACTACCATCACACCATCCCCCGTCATCTGTACAACCCTACCACTACCATCACACCATCCCCCGTCATCTGTACAACCCTACCACTACCGTCACACCATCCCCCGTCATCTGTACAACCCTACCACTACCGTCACACCATCCCCCGTCATCTGTACAACCCTACCACTACCATCACACCATCCCCCGTCATCTGTACAACCCTACCACTACCATCACACCATCCCACTGTACAACCCTACCACTACCGTCACACCATCCCCCGTCATCTGTACAACCCTACCACTACCATCACACCATCCCACTGTACAACCCTACCACTACCATCACACCATCCCACTGTACAACCCTACCACTACCATCACACCATCCCCCGTCATCTCACTGTACAACCCTACCACTACCGTCACACCATCCCCCGTCATCTCACTGTACAACCCTACCACTACCGTCACACCATCCCCCGTCATCTCACTGTACAACCCTACCACTACCATCACACCATCCCCCGTCATCTCACTGTACAACCCTACCACTACCGTCACACCATCCCCCGTCATCTCACTGTACAACCCTACCACTACCGTCACACCATCCCCCGTCATCTGTACAACCCTACCACTACCATCACACCATCCCCCGTCATCTCAGGCCTGGCGTTGATTCTACAAATGCCTTCTAAATCCTGACAGTTTTCTGGAAAAAAAAACATGTTTCTATGTCAGTCATTTTCAAACATTTTCATGTCAAGGACATAGAAAGGCTGTGGGCAGTTCAGAAACCCGTCCACCAGTGACATCATCGATGGTGAATTTAAGATAATAGAAACGGCAGGCTTTCTTTTCCTGAAAAGTTGCAATGCAAAAGTTGAAGCCATCGTTCTCACGATAATACAAATCTAAATATATTTTAAAACAAATCTTGTTTTAAAAAAAAATCTGCCTAATGATGATGTCACTGGTGGACGGGTGTCCGAACTGCCCAAAGCCCTCCTATGAGACACAGACTGAGTAGGAAAAAATGGTGGTGTTTTATATTCACCATTCATACAGTGGTCATGGTCAGTGTAGTCCATTCATTGTACAGTGGTCATGGTCATTGTAGTCCATTCATTGTATACAGTGGTCATGGTCATTGTAGTCCATTCATTGTACACAGTGGTCCCTCCATTGGCTCCCGGTCGCTGCCCGCACAGAATACAAAACTCTGATGCTGGCATTCAAAGCAACCAAAGGCATGGCCCCCCCATATCTCACAAGTATGATCGTACCCTACAAACCCTCCCGCGCACTCAGATCAGCCAACGCAGGGAAGCTGGAGGTACCTTCACTAAAAACGCCGGGACAACGCTCCACATGTCCCAAACTCTTCTCCCTTCTGGCTCCAAAACTATGGAATGCACTTCCCATCACAGTCAGAACTGCAGCCTCACTCCCAATCTTCCGCCGTAGTCTGAAAACCCACCTCTTCAGACTCCACCATGGCCCGTAGCACTTGCCCTAGCCTAGCCCCTTAGATAGCACATTATGTAGACTTAGATAGTATTTTAAACAGACTTATAGCTTGTTACGTAGACAGCTCTAGAATTGCACTTTATGTAGTCATAGCACTTTATAGTACACATGTATAATATATTATATAGTATAGTATGTATAGTTTACATAGATACTCCACTGTTACGTTCTTAGTCTAGGCATGATTCATGATAACTACTTTTTATATATGTGATGTATGCCATGCTTTTGTTATTGCTTAATGTAAGTCGCTCTGGATTAAGAGCGTCTGCTAAATGCCTAAATTGTAAATTGTAAATTGTGGTCATGGTCATTGTAGTCCATTCATTGTATACAGTGGTCATGGTCATTGTAGTCCATTCATTGTACAGTGGTCATGGTCATTGTAGTCCATTCATTGTATACAGTGGTCATGGTCATTGTAGTCCATTCATTGTACACAGTGGTCATGGTCATTGTAGTCCATTCATTGTATACAGTGGTCATGGTCAGTGTAGTCCATTCATTGTACACAGTGGTCATGGTCATTGTAGTCCATTCATTGTACAGTGGTCATGGTCATTGTAGTCCATTCATTGTATACAGTGGTCATGGGAACAACCAATCAACATACAGCCAGGTGGTTTGGCCTGATCAGTATCAGTATCATAGCAACAGTGGTCAGGGAAACAGAGAGATGATGATGATGGGACTGAAGAGAAAGAAAAACGGCTACTAGTTAGTCTCGTGCACGCACGCATGCACGCACGCACGCACGCACGCACGCACGCACGCACGCACGCACGCACGCACGCACGCACGCACGCACGCACGCACGCACGCACGCACGCACAATGAGACTATCTATGTGTGGTATAGCCAATCAATCAGGCACAATGGAAACAAGTTAGTATGGATGAAACAATGGAATAGCTCCAGATCTAATATATACGGATGCGGTTTTTGGGGGATTTTTGGAGGACAATGAAATAAACTTATAAGCACGTCTCCTAAATACAATGTCTGTCTGTCTTTCATCCTCCTCTCTCTCTCTCTCTCTCTCTCTCTCTCTCTCTCTCTCTCTCTCTCTCTCTCTCTCTCTCTCTCTCTCTCTCTCTCTCTCTCTCTCTCTCTCTCTCTCTCTCTCTCTAGGACTGAAGAGGATAAGAAATCCAGAGCGAATGATTAGGGTCGCCGTTGGATACACAGGACACGCCCCTCCCAAGAGTGACGACGCGGACGCCAACAGTAAGAGACACGCGATCACACCTCAGTCCTCTGTGTGTGTGTGTGTGTGTGTGTGTGTGTGTGTGTGTGTGTGTGTGTGTGTGTGTGTGTGTGAGGCGACTCTGAAAGCAAATCTAAAAGCCTTCTGGCAGAATGACGTGATAGGAACTGAGGTCTTCTTCTCATCAACTCTGTAAAAGATATCTGCACGCACGCACGCACGCACGCACGCACGCACGCACGCACGCACGCACGCACGCACGCACGCACGCACGCACGCACGCACGCACGCTCAAAACAAACACACTCCATCTCTCTCTCTCTCTCTCTCTCTCTCTCTCTCTCTCTCTCTGAGATCTCATTGCCATTCAGCTCTGTTTCGGATCATGTTTATTCATGCATGCCAAT
>NC_136789.1:33379661-33384683 GCF_951216825.1 Electrona antarctica
CCCCCCCCCCGATCCTTAAGGCCGCTCCTGCCTATGGTATACCTCATCTATACAGCATGGAATTGTGGACAAAATCTTATCCAAGGATAACAACATACTAAAGTTTTGGGTCTGAGAGGCAAAATCTCTGATTATTCTGAGTAATCAGTTACTTAGTTACCTCTTCCAAAACAATGGCGTTGCTACAGTTACATTGAAGACCTATATATATATATATATTTCCCTGTTCTTTCTGTTGCCACAAAGAAAGAAAAAAAATAATCCATCTGATGCAGTTTCCTGAATGAATGAGCTTTCTGTCAATGGAGAAGCCGAGAGGCTGCGAGCAGCAACCGTCGCGCCACACGCACATGAAAACCAGTGACCCGTGCGTTGCAGTCTGTGGTGATTGTAATGATGTAATGATTCTAATCTATCAATAGGTCACCACTTTTTGTGTGACACACATGGCTGGTCTCATAATGTAAATGGCTGGTCTTGTTTACATTCCGTCGAGGCACGTGGGTGAAATGACAGGTTGAGAGAAGACGGGACTGTTTATCCTTTATAGCAGGGGTTCTCAACCTGGGGGTCGCGACCCCTCAGGGGGTCCCGGAATATTTTTTTTTGGGGGGGGTCCCCACATTATTTTCATTTTTTTTGCAACTGGCTGGAAAATGGAAAGTTAGAGTTTACATAGTACACATAGTGCATGCATAAACTTTACTGATTATATCTGGTTTCAGTATTTATTCATGATGTATTTTTATCTATTATGAAGGTTATTGTAGCGGTCAATTTGTATTGGTGGTGTGGAGGGGTGCGGGGCGGGGGTCGCGAGACATGGCCAAAGCATTTCCGGGGGTCCCCAGCCAAAAACGTTGGTCACACATTCAAAACAGAGACGAATGCATGTTCTGTCTCTGTTCTGGGGGGAGAGGGGGGAGGGGCTCTGTTCCATCTATCTGTTCTGCCACCCTCCTCCCATCAAGCAAAGCTGTTTGGTCAAAACCACGTGACTCCCATTGAAAATGAATAGCGAGCTGCTCTGCACTCACTTCAGACGGGTCTGATTGTTTCCTCCTCGCGGGTGGGTTTTAACCCATTTAGATTATGTCGAAATTTTGAAAAAAATCTGAAAAATCTATGTTTCTGTGCTCAATATTTCATGTCAAGGACCCCCAAAAATGACATGTAATTGGCCACCGACCCCCATGTGAAAATATGTTGTTCCAGGGACCCCCCCCATGAAGCAAAGATTTGAGTTAAAAACGTTCGCTCTGAAAGAATATATATTCAAAGATTTGCGCCACATTTGCACGATTTTACAAAAATAGCAGACCTACAAGTTCATAGCGCGGCTATGAACTTGTAGATCTGCTATTTTTCAATATTTAAAGTATAACAATGCTTTAAAACACCAAAAGGGGTTCCCACCCAAAATGGGTTAATTGTCAGTAACACAAAATAACGAAAAAAAACGGTAATCTACAAGTTAGTTTTCTCAGATGGTAATCTTGTACCCGTATTAAACACAATACTTTTTAATTGTGCTAATCCTGTTACCGTAAAGGGGGATATTTTTAAAACGTAACGTTATTCCCCAACACTGTAAATAATGGACCTTGATATGAAAGACACTGGAATAGAAGAACTGGGAAACTCCAGTGTGTTTTAACCCATTCTGTGCGGGAACCCCTTTTGGTCTTTTAAGCATTATGTTATACTTTAGCTATTGAAAAATAACAGATCTACAAGCTCATAGCGCGCCACCGAGTGGCGCGCTACGAGCTTGTAGGTCTGCTATTTTTGAAAAATGGGGGTCGGTGGCCAATTACATATCATGTTTGGGGTCCTTGACATGAAATATTGAGCACCAGTGATACAGAAACATGAGGTTTTTTTCAGAAAATTGTCACCATTTAGAAGACATTTTTTAAATTTCGACGTCACGCCTACTAAATGGGTTAAAACATAATTTCAAACAGGCTGAGTGTTCTCCCCCAGCTTATACCCGTCCCCCATATCTGCTCTAACTCTCTCAAACACTTTTACCACCATTATTTTGAACTTTAGCCAGGGCTGGACTGGCCACAGGACGTACCGGGCATATTCCCGGTGGGCCGCGACCGTAGGTGGCCGCCATGGAAAGGTTGTGGGCGTGCTGCCATTCTGCCAGTGCCATCATGATAATTTCACTGTACCTGTTATCAGTGAGTGACAAATAAACCCTCTACAAAGGGTTGTGTAGTTGTCTGTTGGTTTGTATCATTTATGTTGTTCTGTAAAAGTGGTGGTATTCGGGCTTGTTTGTTTGTGTGTGCCTCGACGGAGCAGGGCGGTAGAGTTTCTGCTATCTGCGTGCTGGTTGTGGTGGGCTGGTCTGGGCCAAATTCACGCGGACATTTTTGTCCCAGTCCAGCCCTGACTTTAGCTATTGAAAAATAGCAGATATACAAGCATTATATGCCTTTTGATGCGGAAGGTTGCGGGTTCGAACCCTGCCCGGGGTCGATGTCAGCATAGAGGGCATGCGGTCGCAACGGGTTCCTAACGACAAATCAAAATGTGTTTAGATCTGAACCAAGCGTCTGAAGCCTCTCCGGACGTATAAACAAATCCATACAAGCTACGAGCTTGTAAATCTGATCGCGAAAATCTGTGCAAATCTTTGAATATATATTCTTTCACAGCGAACGTTTTAAACTCGTATCTTTGCTTCTGGGGGGGTCCCTGGAACAACATATTTTCAGATGGGGGTCGGTCGGTGGCCAATTACATTGCAATTTTTTGGGGTCCTTGACATGAAATAGTTTTGAGAACCGCTGACATCTGGTTAGGATGCATCTCGGGCGTCTCCCTAGGGAGGTCCTCGAGACACGTCCCACTGGGAGGAGACCCCCGGGGCAGACCAAGGATCACGTCCCACTGGGAGGAGACCCAGATGGAGGGATCACATCGACACACTATAGCCTTGGAACGCCTCGGGATCCCCCAGGAGAAATTCAGTTACTAACTAGACATGTGCCCGTCAGCCACCGGCCTACTTGGGAACGATGCAACTTGGGGAACCTCATATTAATACCCGTTGTCATAGCACCCGTTTTAACTATCTGTCTGTGTCCCACATGGAGATCTCTGTATCTTTATGTCTGCCTGTGTGAAGAGTGCAAACTGACAGTGAAAAGTGGACTGTAAGTAATCAAATGGCCGGTTTGGGGTTGCCATGGCAATCAATTGGCTGAGGCAGAGGCTGGAAATTGCACAGGTGAGGAGACTTGGCCTCATTAGGTCCACTGGCAGAGACTGACCAGAGCCTTTTGTGGTGTTTCTGGACAACGGTGTATGCCAACGACTCGAGGCCGGGCATTGCACTCCCTGTGGTGGTGTGGAACGCTAGCCTGGCTAATAAACCAGACTCAAATCACACTGTCGTGTGGTATTTGAGTCTGGAGATGCTGTGTATGGATCTTGTTTCCCGGGGGGCGGGTTCAAACATTTTCTCTTTGACGCAATTGGTCAGAGCTACTGTCAGTCAAAGGTCTCAAGCATTGAACGTCACTGTACCAAAGCCCGCCCATATTGCATACCGTTTGGCCACACCAGTTCTCTGGTGTAGGAAATGGGCGTACAATTGAGCCTCTCCAGACCGTAATCCGCCGGCAGGCAATTATTTTTTTGCCAACGGCTGATTCGGTCTGGCTTATTAGCCAGGCTAGTGGAACGTGTGTGTCGAATTTGAAGTCGGCGTGGCAAACGGTTCTCGAGTTACGTGCATTACAACCGTACACACACACACACACACACACCCACACACACACACACACACACACACACGCACACACACACACACACACACACACACACACACACACAGACACACAGACACACAGACACACAGACAGAGACGTGGCACATTTAGAAGTCTGGAGCTCTCTGGTGGAGCTGTTGCCCCCAGCGACCCGACTACGGATAAGCGGTTGAAGATGGATGGAATAGAAGAATCATTGACATACTGTAGAAGCATCAGTTTTTCAGAAAACTGTCAGGATGTAGAAGACATTGTTTTGTAGAATCAGGTATTCTCACTGGGTTTTAATCCATTCTGAACGGGAACCCCTTTTGGTGTTTAAAGCATTATATGTTACACTTTAGCTATTGAAAAATAGCAGATCTACAAGCTCGTAGCGCGGCACCGAGTGCCGCGCTATGAGCTTGTAGGTCTGCTATTTTTTTTAAATCGTGAAAATGCGGCACGAATCTTTGAATATATATTCTATCAGAGCGAATGTTTTTAACTCAAATCTTTGCCTCTGAGAGGTTCCTGCATATTTTCAGATGGGGGTCGGTGGACAATTACATATAATGTTGGGGGTCCTTGACATGAAATATTGAGCACCACTGATATAGAAACATAGGTATTTCAGACATGTTTTTATTTTCAACGTCAGGCATAAATGGTTTAATCCAGGCTGTACGTGTTTCTACTCCAGCCATACATCCAGTCTCCTGTCTGCTCTCACGTAGCAGGAGGATTACTGAGGAGGAAAAGTTTATCAGCACAATGATGAAATTAGCATGCACACCCATCTCTCTGTAGCCCCTCCCTCCCTCCCTCCCTCCCTCCCTCCCTTCAACCCCTATAGAGCGTCGCAGTCCCGCCTCCTACCCTGGCCCAGGAAATGAAACCCAATGCATTATTCTCATAGACATTTCGTAAAGTATTTATTTAAAGACGGTTACGCCGCGGACAAAGCCAACTCGAGTCGTGACAACTCATGACAACACAAACAATATTTTGGACCAAACAAATAATTACAAAGAAGAAAAACAACAAAAAAAGTGTTGTAACCTGCCGTTTTTTTCTTCTTTCTAATTATTTGTTTGGTCCAAAATATTGTTTGTGTTGTCATGAGTTGTCACGACTCGAGTTGGCTTTGTCCGCGGCGTAACCGTCTTTAAATAAATACTTTACGAAATGTCTATGAGAATAATGCATTGGGTTTCATTTCCTGGGCCAGGGTAGGAGGCGGGACCGCGACG
>NC_136789.1:33387383-33412498 GCF_951216825.1 Electrona antarctica
AGTAGTAGTAGTAGTAGCAGTAGTAGTAGTAGCAGTAGCAGTAGCAGTAGTAGTAGTAGCAGTAGTAGTAGCAGTAGTAGTAGCAGTAGTAGTAGTAGTAGTAGTAGTAGTAGTAGTAGTAGTAGTAATATTGCATTGCATCGCAGCCTTCCAATCAGCCTTGTCAATTATTCAGTCTCATCCGGTACGTCCACTTACCACTAGTTGGCAGCAGCTAATAATCACTGCAGGTACTTGACCTGTCATGTCACGTTGACCTGTCATGTCACGTTGACCTGTCATGTCACATTGACCTGTCATGTCACGTTGACCTGTGTTGTTTGGTTGTAATTGTTCCCACTTCCCAGTGTGTGCAAGCTGCTTTTGTGTATTTTTCTACTTGGCTGTGTATGCTGTTCATGCTTTGAAGTGCGATAATACACACTGACAAAAAAAAGAAGTAATCTTTTAAATAATTATGAATTATTAAAATGATGACGTCATGAACGGGCCCCCCCCCGATCCTTAAGGCCGCTCCTGCCTATGGTATACCTCATCTATACAGCATGCTCCTGCCTATGGTATACCTCATCTATACAGCATGCTCCTGCCTATGGTATACCTCATCTATACAGCATGCTCCTGCCTCTGGTAGACCTCATCTATACAGCATGCTCCTGCCTATGGTATACCTCATCTATACAGCATGCTGGTATACCTCATCTATACAGCATGCTCCTGCCTACCTCATCTATACAGCATGCTGGTATACCTCATCTATACAGCATGCTGGTATACCTCATCTATACAGCATGCTGGTATACCTCATCTATACAGCATGCTGGTATACCTCATCTATACAGCATGCTGGTATACCTCATCTATACAGCATGCTGGTATACCTCATCTATACAGCATGCTGGTATACCTCATCTATACAGCATGCTGGTATACCTCATCTATACAGCATGCTGGTATACCTCATCCATACAGCATGCTGGTATACCTCATCTATACAGCATGCTCCTGCCTACCTCATCTATACAGCATGCTGGTATACCTCATCTATACAGCATGCTGGTATACCTCATCTATACAGCATGCTCCTGCCTACCTCATCTATACAGCATGCTGGTATACCTCATCTATACAGCATGCTGGTATACCTCATCTATACAGCATGCTCCTGCCTACCTCATCTATACAGCATGCTGGTATACCTCATCTATACAGCATGCTGGTATACCTCATCTATACAGCATGCTGGTATACCTCATCTATACAGCATGCTCCTGCCTACCTCATCTATACAGCATGCTGGTATACCTCATCTATACAGCATGCTGGTATACCTCATCTATACAGCATGCTGGTATACCTCATCTATACAGCATGCTGGTATACCTCATCTATACAGCATGCTGGTATACCTCATCTATACAGCATGCTGGTATACCTCATCTATACAGCATGCTGGTATACCTCATCTATACAGCATGCTGGTATACCTCATCTATACAGCATGCTGGTATACCTCATCTATACAGCATGGAATTGTGGACAAAATCTTATCCAAGGATAACAAAATACTAAAGTTTTGGGTCTGAGAGGCATAATCTCTGATTATTCTGAGTAATCAGTTACTTAGTTACCTCTTCCAAAACAATGGCGTTGCTACAGTTACATTTAAGACCTATATATATATATATATATTTCCCTGTTCTTTCTGTTGCCACAAAGAAAGAAAAAAATAATCCATCTGATGCAGTTTCCTGAATGAATGAGCTTTCTGTCAATGGAGAAGCCGAGAGGCTGCGAGCAACAACCGTCGCGCCACACGCACATGAAAACCAGTGACCCGTGCGTTGCAGTCTGTGGTGATTGTAATGATGTAATGATTCTAATCTATCAATAGGTCACCACTTTTTGTGTGACACACATGGCTGGTCTCATAATGTAAATGGCTGGTCTTGTTTACATTCCGTCGAGGCACGTGGGTGAAATGACAGGTTGAGAGAAGACGGGACTGTTTATCCTTTATAGCAGGGGTTCTCAACCTGGGGGTCGCGACCCCTCAGGGGGTCCCGGAATATTTTTTTTTGGGGGGGGTCCCCACATTATTTTCATTTTTTTTTGCAACTGAATGGCTGGAAAATGGAAAGTTAGAGTTTACATAGTACACATAGTGCATGCATAAACTTTACTGATTATATCTGGTTTCAGTATTTATTCATGATGTATTTTTATCTATTATGAAGCTTATTGTAGTGGTCAATTTGTATTGGTGGTGTGGAGGGGTGCGGCCGGGGCAGGCGAGACATGGCCAAAGCATTTCCGGGGGTCCCCAGCCGAAAACGTTGGTCACACATTCAAAACAGAGACGAATGCATGTTCTGTCTCTGTTCTGGGGGGAGAGGGGGGGGGGGGGCTGTTCCAGCTATCTGTTCTGCCACCCTCCTCCCATCAAGCAAAACCACGTGACTCCCATTGAAAATGAATAGCGAGCTGCTCTGCACTCACTTCAGACGGGTCTGATTGTTTCCTCCTCGCGGGTGGGTTTTAACCCATTTAGATTATGTCGAAATTCTGGAAAATCTATGTTTCTGTGCTCAATATTTCATGTCAAGGACCCCCAAAAATGACATGTAATTGGCCACCGACCCCCATGTGAAAATATGTTGTTCCAGGGACCCCCCCCCCCCCCCCCCCCATGAAGCAAAGATTTGAGTTAAAAACGTTCGCTCTGAAAGAATATATATTCAAATATTTGCACCACATTTGCACGATTTTACAAAAATAGCAGATCTACAAGTTCATAGCGCGGCACCGAGTGCCGCGCTATGAACTTGTAGATCTGCTATTCTTCAATATTTAAAGTATAACAATGCTTTAAAACACCAAAAGGGGTTCCCGCCCAAAATGGGTTAATTGTCAGTAACGCAAAAATAACGCAAAAAAACGGTAATCTAACAAGTTCGTTTTCTCAGATGGTAATCTTGTAACCGTATTAAACACAATACTTTTTAATTGCGCTAATCCTGTTACCGTAAAAGGGAATACTTTGAAAACGTAACGGTATTCCCCAACACTGTAAATAATGGACCTTGATATGAAAGACACTGGAATAGAAGAACTGGGAAACTGTGCGGGAATGGGTTTTGGTCTTTTAAGCATTATGTTATACTTTAGCTATTGAAAAATAGCAGATCTACAAGCTCATAGCGCGCCACCGAGTGCCGCGCTACGAGCTTGTAGGTCTGCTATTTTTTTTAAATCTTGAAAATGTGGCTCAAATCTTTGAATATATATTCTTTCAGAGTGAACGTTTTAAACTCGTATCTTTGCTTCTGGGGGGGTCCCTGGAACAACATATTTTCAGATGGGGGTCAGTGGCCAATTACATATCATGTTTGGGGTCCTTGACATGAAATATTGAGCACCACTGATACAGAAACATGAGGTTTTTTTCAGAAAATTGTCACCATTTAGAAGACATTTTTTAAATTTCGACGTCACGCCTAAATGGGTTAAAACAGTGTTTTAGTGTGTTTAGAGTGTTCTCCCCCAGCTTATCCCCGTCCCCCATATCTATTCTCACTCTCTCAAACACTTTTACCACCATTATTTTGAACTTTAGCCAGGGCTGGACTGGCCACAGGACGTACCGGGGATATTCCCGGTGGGCCGCGACCGTAGGTGGCCGCCATGGAAAGGTCCGGGCGTGCTGCCATTCTGCCAGTAGGCGGCAGGCCACCAGGAAAGGTTGTGGGCGTGCTGCCATTCTGCCAGTGCCATCATGATCATTTCACTGTACCTGTTATCAGTGAGTGACAAATAAACCCTCTACAAAGGGTTGTGTAGTTGTCTGTTGGTTTGTATCATTTATGTTGTTCTGTAAAAGTGGTGGTATTAGGGCTTGTTTGTTTGTGTGTGCCTCGACGGAGCGGGCGGTAGAGTTTCTGCTATCTGCGTGCTGGTTGTGGTGGGCTGGTCTGGGCCTAATTCACGCGGACATTTTTGTCCCAGTCCAGCCCTGACTTTAGCTATTGAAAAATAGCAGATATACAAGCATTATATGCCTTTTGATGCGGAAGGTTGCGGGTTCGAACCCTGCCCGGGGTCGATGTCAGCATAGAGGGCATGCGGTCGCAACGGGTTCCTAACGACAAATCAAAATGTGTTTAGATCTGAACCAAGCGTCTGAAGCCTCTCCGGACGTATAAACAAATCCATACAAGCTATTTACGAGTAAATCTGATCGCGAAAATCTGTGCAAATCTTTGAATATATATTCTTTCACAGCGAACGTTTTAAACTCGTATCTTTGCTTCTGGGGGGGTCCCTGGAACAACATATTTTCAGATGGGGGTCGGTCGGTGGCCAATTACATTGCAATTTTTGGGGGTCCTTGACATGAAATAGTTTTGAGAACCGCTGACATCTGGTTAGGATGCATCTCGGGCGTCTCCCTAGGGAGGTCCTCGAGACACGTCCCACTGGGAGGAGACCCCCGGGGCAGACCAAGGATCACGTCCCACTGGGAGGAGACCCCCGGGGCAGACCAAGGATCACGTCCCACTGGGAGGAGACCCTCGGGGCAGACCAAGGATCACGTCCCACTGGGAGGAGACCCAGATGGAGGGATCACATCGACACACTATAGCCTTGGAACGCCTCGGGATCCCCCAGGAGAAATTCAGTTACTAACTAGACATGTGCCCGTCAGCCACCGGCCTACTTGGGAACGATGCAACTTGGGGAACCTCATATTAATACCCGTTTTCATAGCACCCGTTTTAACTATCTGTCTGTGTCCCACATGGAGATCTCTGTATCTTTATGTCTGCCTGTGTGAAGAGTGCAAACTGACAGTGAAAAGTGGACTGTAAGTAATCAAATGGCCGGTTTGGGGTTGCCATGGCAATCAATTGGCTGAGGCAGAGGCTGGAAATTGCACAGGTGAGGGGACATGGCCTCATTAGGTCCACTGGCAGAGCCTGACCAGAGCCTTTTGTGGTGTTTCTGGACAACGGTGTATGCCAACGACTCGAGGCCGGGCATTGCACTCCCTGTGGTGGTGTGGAACGCTAGCCTGGCTAATAAACCAGACTCAAATCACACTGTCGTGTGGTATTTGAGTCTGGAGATGCTGTGTATGGATCTTGTTTCCCGGGGGGCGGGTTCAAACATTTTCTCTTTGACGCAATTGGTCAGAGCTACTGTCAGTCAAAGGTCTCAAGCATTGAACGTCACTGTACCAAAGCCCGCCCATATTGCATACCGTTTGGCCACACCAGTTATCTGGTGTAGGAAATGGGCGTACAATTGAACCTCTCCAGACCGTAATCCGCCGGCAGGCAATTTTTTTTTTGCCAACGGCTGATTCGGTCTGGCTTATTAGCCAGGCTAGTGGAACGCGTGTGTCGAATTTGAAGTCGGCGTGGCAAACGGTTCTCGAGTTACGTGCATTACAACCGTACACACACACACACACACACACACACACACACACACGCACACGCACACGCACACGCACAGACACACACAGACAGAGACGTGGCACATTTAGAAGTCTGGAGCTCTCTGGTGGAGCTGTTGCCCCCAGCGACCCGACTACGGATAAGCGGTTGAAGATGGATGGAATAGAAGAATCATTGACATACTGTAGAAGCATCAGTTTTTCAGAAAACTGTCAGGATGTAGAAGACATTGTTTTGTAGAATCAGGTATTCTCACTGGGTTTTAATCCATTCTGAACGGGAACCCCTTTTGGTGTTTAAAGCATTATATGTTACACTTTAGCTATTGGAAAATAGCAGATCTACAAGCTCGTAGCGCGGCACCGAGTGCCGCGCTATGAGCTTGTAGGTCTGCTATTTTTTTTAAATCGTGAAAATGCGGCACGAATCTTTGAATATATATTCTATCAGAGCGAATATTTTTAACTCAAATCTTTGCCTCTGAGAGGTTCCTGCATATTTTCAGATGGGGGTCGGTGGACAATTACATATAATGTTGGGGGTCCTTGACATGAAATATTGAGCACCACTGATATAGAAACATAGGTATTTCAGACATGTTTTTATTTTCGACGTCAGGCCTAAATGGTTTAATCCAGGCTGTACGTGTTTCTACTCCAGCCATACATCCAGTCTCCTGTCTGCTCTCACGTAGCAGGAGGATTACTGAGGAGGAAAAGTTTATCAGCACAATGATGAAATTAGCATGCACACCCATCTCTCTGTAGCCCCTCCCTCCCTCCCTCCCTCCCTCCCTTCAACCCCTATACCCGCGCACGCACGCACGCACGCACGCACGCACGTACAGCAGTGGGGCAGTGAGCAACCACCCGCTCTGTCACTCCTTCCCTCCCCTCTCTGTCTATCAGCTTCTCTCTCTCTCTCTCTCTCTCTCTCTCTCTCTCTCTCTCTCTCTCTCTCTGTCTCTCTCTCTCTCTCTCTCTCTCTCTCTCTCTCTGTCTCTCTCTTTCTCTCTCTCTCTCATCCTATAGCACACATCTCCCCCTGAATCCTCTCCTCTCCTCTCCTCTCCTCTCCTCTCCTCTCCTCTCCTCTCCTCTCCTCTCCTCTCCTCTCCTCTCCTCCCTCCCCATTAATTTCATTCTGTGCGTGCGTTGTGGGGGGGGGGGGGGGATGGGGGGGCAGGTCGGGCGATATTTCCCCCGACACCTCCTAATATGGTTTGGGGGAAAGAGTAAGAGTTGCATTTGGAGAGTTTCTCTTTTTTTTACTGGAGAGAGTTTTTATAATTAACTGAGTGACGTCTCAGGAGGGCATCGACTTGTTTCTGCGTTAAATATGGAGATGACAGCTCTTTATTATGAGGAGGGATAAAGTCTGCACTCTGATCTAGTCTGATTGGGCTTCGGCGACGTTACACTTTGTTATTAACACATTCTGGGCGGGAACCCCTTTTGGTGTTAGCATTATGTTATGCTTTAGCTATTGAAAAATAGCAGATCTACAAGCTCATAGCGCGCCACTCGGTGGCGCGCTATGAGCTGGTAGATCTGCTATTTTTCAGCTTGTGGGTCTGATATTTTTTTTAAATCGCGAAAATGTGGCACAAATCTTTGAATGTATTCTTTCAGAGTGAACGTTTTAACTCAAATCTTTGCTTCTGGGGAGTCCCTGGAACTGAACATTTTCAGATGGGGGTCCACGGTCAAATACAGTTAATTCTGGGGCTCCTTGACATGAAAAAGGTTGAGAACGACTGACATTAGAAACATAGGGTTTTAACCCTGTGAGAACCACTGACATAGAAACATAGTGTTTTAACCCTGTGAGAACGACTGACGTAGAAACATAGGGTTTTAACCCTGTGAGAACGACTGACATAGAAACATAGGGTTTTAACCCTGTGAGAACGACTGACATAGAAACATAGGGTTTTAACCCTGTGAGAACGACTGACATAGAAACATAGGGTTTTAACCCTGTGAGAACGACTGACATAGAAACATAGGGTTTTAACCCTGTGAGAACGACTGACATAGAAACATAGGGTTTTAACCCTGTGAGAACGACTGACATAGAAACATAGGGTTTAACCCTGTGAGAACGACTGACATAGAAACATAGGGTTTTAACCCTGTGAGAACGACTGACATTAGAAACATAGGGTTTAACCCTGTGAGAACGACTGACATTAGAAACATAGGGTTTTTGTGAAAACTGTCATGATTTACATGATTTTTAGAATCGACATCAGGTCTAAATGGTTTAAGAAACACTTTTTTGGGGAGTATTTTTTCTTGTTGTTGTTGTAAATCCCTCTTCCTTTCCTTCCACACACACACACACACACACACGCACACACGCACACACGCACACACACACGCACACAGTGGGGTCTTGATGAGCATTGAGTCAGACAGTGGTGCCGCCGTACAGCGGAACCATCCATCAAACGACTGTACGTTCCCACAGACTCCCCGAATAGATTTTACAAAATGAAAGCCAATGAGTGATGTGACTGTATACTGTAGTGATGTGACTGTCTACTGTACGGCTGTGACTGTACACTGTACGGCTGCTTGACTGATACGGACTGGCTATTTGTTAACCCATTCTAGGCGGGAACCCCTTTTGGTGTTAGCATTATGTTATGCTTTAGCTATTGAAAAATAGCAGATCTACAAGCTCATAGCGCGCCACCGAGTGGCGCGCTACGAGCTTGTAGGTCTGCTATTTTTGAAAAGTCGAAGAACGACTGACATAGAAACATAGCTTTTTCAGAAAACTGTCAGGATGTAGAAGACATTTTTAGAATCTGATCTCAGGTCTCAGTGTCTTAACTCCTGCAAAAACATGTCAGCAAGAAATACATATACTGTACATCAGCGCTGTCCGTCCGTCCGGCAGAAAGCAGCTACGCTAACTTATTTTTCTTCTTGTTTTTCCATTTGTTTTTCATACAATGTATTGATTGATTGATTTAAAACGTTATTTCACAGTATGCCGAATGGGTACATTTCAAAGTCAATACAGTCAAAGTCAATACTTGACTTTGTGGACGATCCATGCAAGCATTGCACTTATTTATTTACAACAGGGTCCAGCATTTTCAATTAATCAGAAAACATCAAGCCGGACCTCACATTTGAGGTCCTGGGATAGGCTAGGCTAGGCTAAACTTCGGCTCGCTTGAGCCATTGAGTTATAATTAAGGGACCAAGAAGTCACAAAGTGACTTTTGTGTTTTTTTTCCTTCTTCTTCTTCTTCTTCTTCCGCCAAAAATATCTGTTCTGGCTGAACCGTGCAGTCGTTTTTTGCGAAACGCGGTAATCTGGTAGAGGGCCATGCCAAACGGTGACTATGCGAAGCCCATGACGATTGGCCAGATGGTGGCACTATAGCGCTCAATTGAAAATGCTAACTTTGAACGTGCATAGCTCATGAACCGTTTGACCGTTGGCAATGACACTTTGATACACATATGTGTCTCCTCATGCCGAACAACTTTCGTGTTCTGACTTTTGACCTCTGACCTTTAGATCACCCGCCATTTTGAATTATATGAAATACAGTTAAAATGTATCTCCTCCCAGGATCTTTGATCAAAATGCACACAAACGTCTACACGTGAACTTTGGACCTATACGGACAACAAATCATAGTACATTTTGTTTAAGTGAAAAAATGAAGTTTTTATGAGCCAATGAAAATTGCTGGTTTGTGAAAATTCTTCTTCTGCCTCTAATACATACATGCAGCGTCATATGCTTTTGCAACTGTACAGTATGGTAGAGGGTCATGCCAAATAGCACTGAAAGTGTACAAAGAGAAGTTTGTACGTGAAAACACACTGTAGTAATGGATAAAGACCAGGACAGTTGTTACCAAAAATACTGGATGATGTTACTGTTTAGAATGAGTCAACTGACTGTGTCTGCATAGCTCAGTCGGTAGAGCTCTCACCTTTGGACCACAGGGTCACTGGTTCAAATCCAGGTAGTGACAACTCAGCCTGTGATTCTTATTTGTGCATATTGCGTATTGTCTTCTTTCTTGGTCCCGCCTTATCGCTGCTTGCAGCTATATTTGCACTTCCTGCAGTCTGCTGGGTGCTTCCTGCAGTCTGCTGGGTGCTTCCTGCAGTCTGCTGGGTGCTTCCTGCAGTCTGCTGGGTGCTTCAACGCAACTTCTATTGAAAGGAATAGGGTGGGGGCGGGACTAACGCTCCGGTACGGTCTCTATCCTTGTATTACTCTATGGAAAACACCCTTTATGTCTGCGTGTTGGTTAAAACACTAAAATTAACCAATGAAAAGCATTAAAAAGTGCTTCTGAGAAAACCAGCCAACTCCATTGGACCCTCAAACTGTCTGCCAACCAGAGGCGTATCTACAATAAGGCGAGGGCAGGCGTCCGCCTGTCCAAATCCATTTCTGGCCTGGCCAAAATCCATACACTGAGAAAAAAGAGAGGACAAAAACAAGACCTGAGAACTATTAGTGGACAGCTGATTGGCCGTTGCGGTAGAGCGCGACCCTCAATCACCCATTGGAATGTAAATGCATGCCTTTCAGCCTTTGTATCCTACTGTCTGGCAGGTATATCTTTGTATCCTACTGTCTGGCAGGGGCGACTGTGGCTCAAGAGGTAGAGCAGGTCGTCCAATGATCCATGGGTCGGCGGTTCGAATCCCGGCTCCTCCTGGCTACATGTCGAAGTGTCCTTGGGCAAGACACTGAACCCCAAATTGCTCCCGATGTGCTGGTTGGTACCTTGCATGGCTTCCGCCGCAATCGGTGTATGAATGTGTGTGTGAATGGGTGAATGTAATGCACAATCTATGTAAAGCGCCTTGGATAAAGGCGCTATATAAATGCACCATTTACCATTTACCATTTATATCCTACTGTCTGGCAGGTATATCTTTGTATCCTACTGTCTGGCAGGTATATCTCTTTGTATCCTACTGTCTGGCAGGTATATCTCTTTGAAAACCTTTAGTGCTACGATTGTGCGCGGGGAGACGGTAATTAACACATCTGGCCTGCCCAAAATGTAATTCCTGGATACGCCACTGCTGCTAACGCAGCGAACTCCACCACCTCTCCCACTCTGCATGCAAGTATCTGACAAAGTCACAATACCAACTTTGATGAGGCAGTGTTGCTTTGCTTAAAACATTTTTTTGGTGGAAAACCTTCACATTTAATGTGAAGGTTTTCTTCATCTCCTGAAAGAAATACATTTTTCATCTCCTGAAAAATGTACATTTTGGAGTTAGCTCATGGTTTCTGGCCCTAAAGCAGAGATATATACGTGCTTGTGAGCGCGTGCGTGCGTGCGTGCGTGCGTGCGTGCGTGCGTGCGTGCGTGCACGTGTGTGCATGCAGTACCACTGCACATGACGTTCACTGTTAAGATGTCAGTGTTTCCTCCCCATGCACACACACACACACACACACACACACACACACAATTTAGGCACACACAATTTAGACACACACACACACACACACACACACACACACACACACACACACACACACACACACCGTTCCATCTCAGGATGGGATCCTATAGCTTTATAGGAGATAGAAAGGAGCCGGTCCCGCCCACTCACCCTGACATGTCACCACTCCAGCTTTTTACGACTCCTTTGAGGAACATTTTGAGGAGATTGATCAAAGTGTGACTGTGACAACGCTTCTGGGAGGTGGGGAGGGGGGGTGGAGGGTGGTTTGGGTTGGGGTTTCTGGTGATATGTGTACTCCCCCCCCCCCCCCCTCCTCCTCCACTTCGGGGGTTTGGGTACAGTCGACTGTGTGAGGAGGTTTGAGGTGTAACTCTTCTGGGGTTTGGAAAGGAGCTCATAAAGGACTTTAGATGAATCCACAGTGTCTCGTTTAGGTTGAGGAGGAGGAGGGGGAGGGGGAGGAGGAGGAGGAGGAGGAGGAGGGGGGGAGGAGGAGGAGGGGGGGGGGTCCCTGGAACAACATATTTTCAGATGGGGGTCGGCGGCCAATTACATATAATTTTTGGGGTCCTTGACATGAAATATCGAGCACCACTGATACACAGTAGAAACATGAGGTATTTCAGAAAACTGTCAGGATTTTGAACATATTTTTTTAAATTTCGACGTCAGGCCTAAATGGGTTGGTGTGGATCTCGGGAGGATCCACGGGGTGTGGTTGGATCTGGGGACTTCCATGTCGTAATCGTTGGCCAGAACTGTGACAACATCGGTAATCTGTGATGTCATCAGTCTATCTGTGATGTCATCGGTCATCTGTGACGTCAGTCGTCTCTGACACATGGATGTTGCCGGGCAGAACAGTGCTGTTTTAGATCAGGGAGTTATACGACATCTCTGTTCACTTCCCGGGGCTCCAGTCCAATGGCGGCTCTTCTACATAGACTTCTATTGGTGAAGAGTGACAATGTCCTGGAAGTTGACTCAGGCAACAGCCCGGCCTTAAATCCCTTTATTTTAGATAGTTTTTTTTAGTAATAGTGCAACATAAACATTACAGAGACTTTAGTTGTTAGTACTGTACAATACTTTAAAACAGTTGGCATGTTTTGCTCTCACTGAAAACAATGTATTTCAATTCAATTCAATTCAATTTCAATTTAAAGGGCTTTATTGGCATGAGAAAACATACGTTTACATTGCCAAAGCAGAAAGCACAATACAACAATACAGCAATACAATCAAAACAAAAAAGATGTACATTTGAACGTCAGAATCTTCAATAGATCAATTTCTATATTGTACCAAGATCACTGGATGTAGGTATAGTGCAGGAATATACACAATGATTAGTCTTTAGAGTGGTTGTGTTCCGTTTGATATCCTTCTCCTATCACAGCAACTCACGAATCTTGCTGCTGTTTTTGCACATCTACATTGTAGATATGGGAGTTTTTTGTCATTGGTCATGTTTTCATATTTCATACTCCAGCTTGTTACACTCTGAACACGCTTGAGCGCTGCTTTCTGCCCCCTCAATGACACCACTGTAGAATAGGAGAGTCTACACACCACTCGGGCAGGAGCGCCTGCCACTGTTTATTGTAGTGCTACAGTGTCCCCCCCCCCCCCCCCCCCCCGATTCAGTCCGGTGAACCAGTCCCCATGCATGTAAAGTTGTCTGAGCGAGGTCCCGCAGTCTGAACTTTGACTGTACTAGACCTTACCCCTTCTGAATATACAGTATGAACCCCAAATGATGTACAGTGTGGGTAATGTGATGTCATAGATCACATTACTGATTGGGAGGGAATTGTCCTGTCTCGCTATAGCGCACGTAGGCTACGCTATCGCAAATATAGCAGATGTATCCCCCAAAAGCATGTTTTTGCAATAAACGTTGTAAAATTCCGCATTTGCGGCACCCCCTATGGATGAAAATGGAATTGATTTGGGCTCTCTGTTGATTAAAGCACCCTCGACATGTGAATTAAATGTGGGGTGGACATTCCGTTGGTGAATTGTGTCATTTTGTGTGAAACAGGCCCCTCCCACTAACATTGGAAGCCGATGACAGCCGAACGATACGGACTATGACAGTTCTGCCTGTGGTGTTGTAATGGGATCGGTCCAGAGATCATGTTTACCGATGTTTGTGAGATTTGCACAAAAGCTGTAGGTGGAAGAGCAAAAAGTGTGTTTTGAAGAAAAGTCAAAATGGCGGAAAATCTATTCTGACGCGAATGGGCGTGGCCTATATGGGGAGATGCGGAATGACCCAAGGAATCCAGGGAAAGTTAAATTTAGATTTTACAACCTACTGTACGGTTCAAGAGTTATAAGGTGAAATGTAAAGTGGGCTGTTATAGCGCCACCATGAGGCCGACTGATGTAATTATTTATTACATACATTTTAATAATTATTATGAACCTCCCCTCCAAGTGTTGTGACTGTAGCTCCGACCGGTTTCTGAGAGAAAAATACTTGATGTGAGTTTTCGCATTTTCCCATGTAAGTCGATGGGACATTTTAATTCACTAATAAATAAATTATTAATTCATAATTTGTTCAATTGAAAAAAAGGCTTTGTTTACGCCCTCCGTAATATTATGGTCAATGCCTGTGTGAAAAGTGGGAGCGATTGGTTCAGCCAATGAGGAGCTACGACAGTGTTTCAGACATTCATTCATTCAGACATTGAGTGAATTATAGTATGATATGATGGAAAGGAGAAAGGAGCCAGTTTAGGTGGTTCGGGGCATCTGGTTAGGATGCCTCTCGGGCGTCTCCCTAGGGAGGTCCTCGACACACGTCCCACTGGGAGGAGACCCCGGGGCATCTGGTTAGGAGGCCTCTCGGGCGTCTCCCTAGGGAGGTCCTCGACGCACGTCCCACTGGGAGGAGACCCCGGGGCAGACCAAGGCGCAGTTGGAGGAAACACATTGACCAACTGGCCTTGGAACGTCTCGGGATCCCCCAGGAGGAAGTCACTAATGTTGCTCTGGAGAGGGATGTCTGGAGCACTCTGGTGGAGCTGTTGCCCCCGTGACCCGACTACGGATAAGCGGTTGAAGATGGATGGATGGATGGATGGATAGTATGATGATATGATGATGATAGACTATAGTCTATAGCTATTTTCAGCATGCAACCAAGTGTAAAATGACTTGTCTTTTACTTATACTGGATCTCTTGTCCACTATAGTCCCTTCCTAACATTTTAGTCTAGTTTTTATTTGTTGACGAAATTGTCAATGCATTTAGTCTTAGTTTTAGTCACCATAGCTTAGTTTTCATTTAGTTTTCGACGAACATTATTTTGTCGTGAAAGGCAGTCGAGGACATCAACACTGCCATGTGTCCCTTTATATCCATGACTCTGTGCTTCTCTAATGAGGAGCGCTCGTTTCGTGTCTCAGAAGAAGAATCCTCTAGTGCCAAGGTCACTCGTTAAAATACCACATGGTCTCCATAGAAGAGGTCAGGGAATGAACGAACGCACACGCTGCTCTGATGTGGGCTTTTTTTGATCATCTCTCTGTGTGTGTGTGTGTGTGTGTGTGTGTGTGTGTGTGTGTGTGTGTGTGTCTGTCTGTGTGTGCATTCATATGCATGCCTACATGCTTGCATAGTGTGCTGTGTAAGGGTGCCTGTGCGTGCGTGTGTGCGTGCGTGCGTGCGTGCGTGCGTGCGTGCGTGCGTGCGTGCGTGCGTGCGTGCGTGTGCGTTCGTCCGTGCAAGCAACGGACTTGTTTGATGTGGTGGTTTTGGTACATTTCAAAGGCGAAGCTCTGATGAGAATTCTTCAGATGAGAAGGGGAGGGGAGTGGAAGGGGGGGGGGGGTGGAGTGGAGGGGAGGGTGGGGGAGTGGAGGGGAGGGGAGGGGAGTGGAGTGGAGGGGGGGTTATAGCCGGGAGGGGTGGGGTTTAAACACTGATTGGCATTCATAGCGGAGAGGCTGGGGCAGCGCGCGCTAAAAAAGAAATTAGGCTTTAACTAAGCTGCACCATTCAGCTGTTTAACGAAAGCCGCTGCACCGTTCAGCTGTTTGAAATTCTGTCTTCTCAGGCCTTCTATTAATAAATGCATAATTGATTAGGGTGGAGAATACGTGCCTGAGCACACTCCCCCACTGACACGCACACACGCATGCACGCACGCACGGACATGCACGCACGCACGCGCTCATACATGCATATAGATTGTGCGCTGCATGCAATCTTAAATCTCTCTTCATGTCTCTTTGCCGTGACTTTTTCCCCCTACCTTGTTATCTCTCACTTTGGAAATGGTTCCTTCTTGTTCTTCTTCGTGCCTCTCTCTCTCTCTCTCGCCCCTCCTCGATCGCTCTCTTTTTGGTCTGCCCGAATGGTGCTCTCTCTCTCTCTCTCTCTCTCTCTCTCTCTCTCTCTCTCTCTCTCTCTCTCTCTCTCTCTCTCTCTCTCTGTGTCTCTCGCCCTGAGGCCCTCAGGTTCACAGGTATGATCCCAGAGGGAGTTCTGATGAGTGGACGGACGCCCTCTATCTACTCTATTGCTTATCAATAACCTTTGAGTGCTCTCTCTCTCTCTCTCTCTCTCTCTCTCTCTCTCTCTCTGCACACCCGCTGGGCTTGCACATGCACGCACACACACACGCACAAGGATGTTCATATAGGGCTGTAACCTCTCTGTTCTCTGTATCGCCGTGCGACAGACAGACAGACAGACAGACAGACAGACAGACAGACAGACAGACAGACAGACAGACAGCGCCACATAGATGAGAGGGCTTCAGTCCAATGGAGGCTCTCCTACATAGACTTCTATTGGTCACTTCATGGGGCTTCAGTCCAATGGAGGCTCTTCTATATAGACTTCTATTGGTCAATTCATGGGGCTTCACTCCAATGGCAGCTCTCCTACATAGACTTCTATTGGTGAAGAGTGACAATGGCCTGGACTGGAAGTTAGTAGCATGCACTGGACTCATCAGACAACAGCCCAGCTTTAACTCATATACTGCCACCTGCTGGACGCACAGCCAACCTCAGACTGCCGAGGCGATTTAAGGGCTGCACATGCAGGACCCATATCCTGTTTTGGGAGTCCATCTTAATGCTAAATAAATAGCGTCAATGCTAGCGAGCTACAATGAAGCCATCCTTGCTCTAGAAAGCGCCAATGTTTCCATCTAGACCACCAGATAATCAGCAAAGACCTCCGAACATCGCACGTTTTATCCAAACCATGGAGAGCTCCGTAGATTATTCAGCTTTTTAGTCGGCCTGTATAATATGGGAGGTGGACGGGAGTGCTGTTGCACAACCCGGTCTAGGATCGCTAAAGAAGGAAAGGCCAAACCAAAATAATAATGAAAAAATAGAAATCAGCGATCCGGTTTGATATCAATAATAAAGCTTATCAGACGGAGCATTCCGCCAGAAGCAGTTGCCGGTTGGATTCCTTCTGGCGGAACGTTACGTCACAAGCAGTAAGTCTGTTAATGATCTTAAATTCCTTTATTTTAGATATTTTTTTAGTAATAGTACAACATAAACATTACAGAGACTTTAGTTGTCATGTTGAGCACATGCAATTGCTGATATTTGTGCCGCTCTCATTGGAATTTGAAAACAATGTATTTCAAACTCCAGCTTGTCCCTCTCCATGCTGGGCTGCATGGACATCGCTCCAGCGTTGTCTGACCCCTCAATGACGCAACTCTCCTTCGATGGCTCATATGCTTCGCAAGGAATCTCTCTGGAGAGTTGATTTTAAAATTCTATTGTTTGTTTTTAAATCTATAATTGGTCTGGCTCCTCTATATCTGTCTGACCTTATTGAGGTCTATACTCCCCCAAGGTCACTGCGGTCTGAGGGCCAGCTGAATCTCAGGGTCACAAAGAAGACCCGCTTAAAGTCCAGAGGCGACCGAGCCTTTTCTGTTGTAGCCCCCAAATGATGGAACGCGCTCCCCTCCCACGTCAAATTGGCCCCTTCCATCGAGACCTTTAAATCTCGCCTAAAGACCCACCTCTATACCTTGGCTTTTAACCGGGAGGCATACTATGGTCCGACGGAGCATTGGTTCGACATGCCTCCGCACCTCGGACTAGCGCCTGCTCCCGTGCTTGCGGTTATGGTTAGGTTAGGGTTTGAGGTGGGTTGTCGTGTTTCGGACCAATGACTAGTCGGACCAAACACATGCACTACTTTTAACCCTGCTTGAGTTTCTTCGGTCCTTGTAAACGTTTTGTTTCACTGTGACGCTGTTGCGTCTTGTACTGTTCTGTGATGTGTCTCAGTTGTTTTCACTGTTCCTACTTTGTATTCTCGCTGTAGTTGTTCTGTGTGGTAGTTCTGTGTGGTAGCCCTGTAGTTGTTCTGTGTGGTAGCTCTGTAGTTGTTCTGTGTGGTAGCTCTGTAGTTGTTCTGTGTGGTAGTTCTGTGTGGTAGCTCTGTAGTTGTTCTGTGTGGTAGTTCTGTGTGGTAGCCCTGTAGTTGTTCTGTGTGGTAGTTCTGTGTGGTAGCCCTGTAGTTGTTCTGTGTGGTAGCTCTGTAGTTGTTCTGTGTGGTAGTTCTGTGTGGTAGCTCTGTAGTTGTTCTGTGTGGTAGCTCTGTAGTTGTTCTGTGTGGTAGCTCTGTAGTTGTTCTGTGTGGTAGTTCTGTGTGGTAGCTCTGTAGTTGTTCTGTGTGGTAGTTCTGTGTGGTAGCTCTGTAGTTGTTCTGTGTGGTAGTTCTGTAGTTGTTCTGTGTGGTAGTTCTGTGTGGTAGCTCTAGTGTTGTTGTTCTGTGTGGTAGTTCTGTGTGGTAGCTCTGTAGTTGTTCTGTGTGGTAGTTCTGTGTGGTAGCTCTAGTGCTGTTGTTCTGTGTGGTAGCTCTAGTGTTGTTGTTCTGTGTGGTAGCTCTAGTGTTGTTGTTCTGTGTGGTAGCTCTAGTGTTGTTGTTCTGTGTGGTAGCTCTGTAGTTGTTCTGTGTGGTAGTTCTGTGTGGTAGCTCTAGTGTTGTTGTTCTGTGTGGTAGCTCTGTAGTTGTTCTGTGTGGTAGTTCTGTGTGGTAGCTCTAGTGTTGTTGTTCTGTGTGGTAGCTCTAGTGTTGTTGTTCTGTGTGGTAGCTCTAGTGTTGTTGTTCTGTGTGGTAGCTCTAGTGTTGTTGTTCTGTGTGGTAGCTCTAGTATTGTTGTTCTGTGTGGTAGCTCTAGTGTTGTTGTTCTGTGTGGTAGCTCTAGTGTTGTTGTTCTGTGTGGTAGCTCTAGTGTTGTTGTTCTGTGTGGTAGCTCTAGTGTTGTTGTTCTGTGTGGTAGCTCTAGTGTTGTTGTTCTGTGTGGTAGCTCTAGTGCTGTTGTTCTGTGTGGTAGCTCTAGTGTTGTTGTTCTGTGTGGTAGCTCTAGTGTTGTTGTTCTGTGTGGTAGCTCTAGTGTTGTTGTTCTGTGTGGTAGCTCTAGTGTTGTTGTTCTGTGTGGTAGCTCTAGTGTTGTTGTTCTGTGTGGTAGCTCTAGTGTTGTTGTTCTGTGTGGTAGCTCTAGTGTTGTTGTTCTGTGTGGTAGCTCTAGTGTTGTTGTTCTGTGTGGTAGCTCTAGTGTTGTTGTTCTGTGTGGTAGCTCTAGTGTTGTTGTTCTGTGTGGTAGCTCTAGTGTTGTTGTTCTGTGTGGTAGCTCTAGTGTTGTTGTTCTGTGTGGTAGCTCTAGTGTTGTTGTTCTGTGTGGTAGCTCTAGTGTTGTTGTTCTGTGTGGTAGCTCTAGTGTTGTTGTTCTGTGTGGTAGCTCTAGTGTTGTTGTTCTGTGTGGTAGCTCTAGTGTTGTTGTTCTGTGTGGTAGCTCTAGTGTTGTTGTTCTGTGTGGTAGCTCTAGTGTTGTTGTTCTGTGTGGTAGCTCTAGTGTTGTTGTTCTGTGTGGTAGCTCTAGTGTTGTTGTTCTGTGTGGTAGCTCTAGTGTTGTTGTTCTGTGTGGTAGCTCTAGTGTTGTTGTTCTGTGTGGTAGCTCTAGTGTTGTTGTTCTGTGTTGGTAGCTCTAGTGTTGTTGTTCTGTGTGGTAGCTCTAGTGCTGTTGTTCTGTGTGGTAGCTCTAGTGTTGTTGTTCTGTGTGGTAGCTCTAGTGTTGTTGTTCTGTGTGGTAGCTCTAGTGTTGTTGTTCTGTGTGGTAGCTCTAGTGTTGTTGTTCTGTGTGGTAGCTCTGTTGTTGTTCTGTGTGGTAGCTCTAGTGTATTTGTTTTTATTTTCTCCTGTACAGCACTTTGTAAACCCTGAGTTTTGAAACGTGCTATATATAAATATATATAAATAAAGTGGATTGGATTGGATTGGAGAGCTTCATGCCTACTCTCGGGAAGCACACGCCATACATAGCCGAAGGAGGCGTGTGTGTAGAGGCCTATACTACTATGTACGTATGTCAAAGCAAGACATTCACAGGTGGAAATAATGACATTAACGAGGGCTGCGTTGCATTTAGTTGAGCCAATAGAGAGTATGCTTATGCTTAAAGTGAGCGGCACATCGAGTGGCAAATCGAGTGGCAAAGCAACAGGCAAAGTGAGTTTAATGTTGTTTAATGCAATCGGATAAGACTTTTCTGTGTGGATGTATGGGCTGTCCAGGCCAGAAAGTAGTTTTTTGCCACTCAGTAGGCGTTCCTGCATAACTTCCTGGTTTGATGATGATGTCACGCGCATACCCTCTATTCTGGTGCTCTGATCTGGCATGGCACAGGCTCACCCATTGACACGGCTTAACTGGGACACTGAAATCAATACATTTTGACCTTGTGAAATGGGACATTCTGCACAATAAGGTACTTTTTTGATGCTGACTTTTTTGATACTTTTGTACTTTTACTCAAGTTCATCTGGAAGACGGGACTTCTACTTATAGTAACATCAGGTGACAGTATAAGGTCACCTGATGAGGGGCCAGTCATGGCCGAAACGTCATGTTTATATTATGTAAAAGAACAAAAGCACTGTGGAGCAGAAGCTTCTGCCTTCCCTTCCTTCTTCACAATTCATTGAACGTCCCATAGCTCTAATGCACTGGCAGCAACGGCATTATGGCTATGGACCAGAGATAATCAACCCTTAAGCACCAGTAGGTTATACTCATCAAGACCATGCAATGGAGCCAGCAGGCTCTACTGGAGCCTGTTATAGCCTGTGGCTGTTGGCCCTGCATGTCCCTTCATCTCTGGGTCTTGGAGGCTCTACTGTTGGCCCTGCATGTCCCTTCATCTCTGGGGCTTGGAGGCTCTACTGTTGGCCCTGCAATTCCCTTCGTCTCTGGGTCTTGGAGGCTCTACTGTTGGCCCTGCATGTCCCTTCATCTCTGGGTCTTGGAGGCTCTACTGTTGGCCCTGCATGTCCCTTCGTCTCTGGGTCTTGGAGGCTCTACTGGAGCCTGTTATAGCCTGTGGCTGTTGGCCCTGCATGTCCCTTCATCTCTGGGTCTGTTGGCCCTGCATGTCCCTTCATCTCTGGGTCTTGGAGGCTCTACTGGAGCCTGTTATAGCCTGTGGCTGTTGGCCCTGCATGTCCCTTCATCTCTGGGTCTTGGAGGCTCTACTGGAGCCTGTTATAGCCTGTGGCTGTTGGCCCTGCATGTCCCTTCATCTCTGGGTCCTGGAGGCTCTACTAGAGCCTGTTATAGCCTGTGGCTGTTGGCCCTGCATGTCCCTTCATCTCTGGGTCTTGGAGGCTCTACTGGAGCCTGTTAGAGCCTGTGGCTGTTGGCCCTGCATGTCCCTTCATCTCTGGGTCTTGGAGGCTCTACTGGAGCCTGTTATAGCCTGTGGCTGTTGGCCCTGCATGTCCCTTCATCTCTGGGTCCTGGAGGCTCTACTAGAGCCTGTTATAGCCTGTGGCTGTTGGCCCTGCATGTCCCTTCATCTCTGGGTCTTGGAGGCTCTACTGGAGCCTGTTAGAGCCTGTGGCTGTTGGCCCTGCATGTCCCTTCATCTCTGGGTCTTGGAGGCTCTACTGGAGCCTGTTATAGCCTGTGGCTGTTGGCCCTGCATGTCCCTTCATCTCTGGGTCTGTTGGCCCTGCATGTCCCTTCATCTCTGGGTCTGTTGGCCCTGCATGTCCCTTCATCTCTGGGTCTTGGAGGCTCTACTGGAGCCTGTTAGAGCCTGTGGCTGTTGGCCCTGCATGTCCCTTCATCTCTGGGTCTTGGAGGCTCTACTGGAGCCTAGTATAGCCTGTGGCTGTTGGCCCTGCATGTCCCTTCATCTCTGGGTCTTGGAGGCTCTACTGGAGCCTGTTAGAGCCTGTGGCTGTTGGCCCTGCATGTCCCTTCATCTCTGGGTCTTGGACCATGCATGCATCGATACATGTTAATAAGACACGGCCGTTTGAATTTCATTCGTAAATCAATCTTCATTGATTACTTTATTTTTGGCTGGACTTTCCGAATCAATCGACGCTTTTAAAATGCAAACGGCAACAGAATGTTGAACCAAAGGGAAAACAACTGCAACTAGAAAAAAGGCAAAATGTTTAGGAGTAATATAATTTGTGTGTGTGTGTGTGTGTGTGTGTGTGTGTGTGTGTGTGTGTGTGTGTGTGTGTGTGTGTGTGTGTGTGTGTGTGTGTGTGTGTGTGTGTGTGTGACACGGCTTGGCCACCATGAGGCTGATTTGAAAACTGTCAAGTGGCATTTCTTCCTCAGCCTAGTGGGAATATGCCTGCACAGTTTCACCGCAATCGGACGCTGTGTTGAGTAGTTGTGGCGATTTGTACAAAACGGGTACAAAGCGGGCTACTCCTGAAAAGTTTAGAAGCCAATCGCAGGCAATGAAGGTGGATTATGAGAAATCAAACAAACCCGTCTTGATCACATGACTATGGAGAGCATGTGTACCGATTTGCGTGAAATTTGGATAACATCTGAAGGATTAATATTAGAAAATGTGTTTTACATATGTCGGCCTCCTGGTGGCGCTATAAAGAGCAGATGTGAAAAAGGTTTTTCCTTGGCCTCTAGGGAGTTGGCATACAAAGTTATCCACAAATCCGTGCAGTTGGAGGTAAAAACACTTTTCGGCCAGTTATAGCGCCACCATGAGGCTGAGTTGAAAATGTTCACGTGGCATTTCTTCCTCGGCCTAGTGGGAATGTGCGTGTGCAATTTCACGGAAATCACACCATGTGTTCATGATTTGCAGCATTTTGTTTGAAACTGAGCACTCCTGCGAACTTTGGAAGCCAATCTTAGCCAATCAGGATGGAGTCTGAGAAATCTGAAAGACACGTTTCGTTGAATGGCTCTAGAGAGACTGTGTACCAATTTGTGTGATGTTTGGACAAAATCTGTAGGTGTACTGTCCAAAAACTTGTTTTGCACAAAGCGGCCTCCTGGTGGCGCTATAACAGGCCATTCTGGACATTTTGGGGCAGAGGTTCATCGTTGGCATCCAGGGAGTTTGTGTGCAAAATTTGGCATCGACCGGGTTAACGGTGCCGGAGATTAGCTGTTCACAGACGGACGGACACACGGACGGACGGACACACGGACGGACACACGGACGGACGGACGGAGTGCAAAACATACTCTCTCCCCATGCCTTCGGACTGGTGGAGACAATAATAGAGAAAATACATCATAAATGAATACTGAAACCAGATATGATCATTAAGGAAAGTTTATGCAATGCACCACGTAAACTCACGTAAACTCACGTAAACTCACGTAAACTCTTAATTTACATTTTCAAAAAAAAAAAGAAAAAAATAGTTTTGTTTTTGTTTTTTTGTAAATAATTTGGGGACCCCCCAAAATGATTTGGCAACCCCCACGAGGGGTCGCGACCCACGGGTTGAGAACCCCTGCTTTGGAGGACTGTGTGGGGAAAAAAACTACATTAACCATTAAACATTGAGTTATTGGAGGCACTGTGCTCAGTGTGCTGTATGGTGAACCTCTCTCCTCTGTTGGTCTGAAGATGAGCCAGGCCACTGTGCTGTAGTGCTGTAGGGGCGGCTGTGGCTCAGGAGGTAGAGCAGGTCGTCCAATGATCCCTGGGTCGGCGGTTCAAATCCCGGCTCCTCCTCCTGTCCTTGGGCAAGACACTGAACCCTACATTGTGTCGACTGTTCGCCGCTTCACCTCCCAATGTATGAATGAATGGACCGTTGTAAAGCGCTTTGAGTAAGCACGTATAGTGCATAGAAAAGCATAAAAATGCAATCCATGTGCCGTGCGGTACGGTACGGTACGGTGCCGTGCCGTGCCGTGCCGTACCGTGACCTTCTCTCCTCTGTCTCCAGATGAGCCTGTACTGTAACCTTCTCTCCTCTGTCTCCAGATGAGCCTGGCCAGCTGAAGATCTACCTTCCCAAGAAGCTGTTGGAGTGTTTGCCCAAATGTTCCTCTCTGCCCAAGGAGCGCCACCGCTGGAACACCAATGAGGTAAGAGACGCACACACACACACGCACACAGTACACACGCACACGTGCACTCGCGTGCATGCATAGTCTGTGAAAACCACAATCAACCATGTCTAGCCCTGCTGCATTCTGTTGAGAAGATGTACAAGCCTCACACACATCGTGACTGTTCGGATCATTTTCAAGAAGACAGTAGCAGTATAGTAGTATTGGTAAACTGGTGTCGATGCTGTATTATAACTCATTTAGCTGGAGACCCCCTGGAACCCCCTCCTCAAGTACCCCTGGGGGTCCCCAGACCCCCCTGGAACCCCCTCCTACATCTGGGGGTCCCCAGACCCCCCTGGTAACCCCCTCCTCCTCCAGTACCTCTGGGGGTCCCCCAGACCCCCCTGGAACCCCCTCCTCCTCCAGTACCCCTGGGGGTCCCCAGAGCCCCCTGGAACCCCCTCCTCCTCCAGTACCCCTGGGGGTCCCCAGACCCCCCTGGAACCCCCCCCCCCCCCCCCCCCCCCACCCTCCTCCTCCAGTACCTCTGGGGGTCCCCAGACCCTCCTGGAACACAGTCGCTTGTAGCAGAAGACAGAGGATGATGCAGTAGTATTACATATTCACACTGCTTGGTGATATTTGCAGCAGAAAGAAAACAAACAACAACAAAATAAATAATAAATAAAGACAGCCCTGTGGTCAGTAAGATAAAGAGCAGTGTTATATGTGTGAAACTGGTGTTGTTGCTATGCAACCATTTAAAGCCCATTAAAAGTATATGTGGCACCTTTGTTGCTCGCCGTTTGATTTTGCTTTGTGTGTGAGAATGCTGGTCTTTATGCTGTGGCCATGCTGGTTAGACACCAGGGAGAGATGAACTGATATCCATGTCTCTGGAGACGCCAGGGAGAGATGAACTGATATCCATGTCTCTGGAGACGCCAGGGAGAGATGAACTGATATCAATGCGGTAACAACCAGAACCTTTCTACAAATGTCTTCTAAAAAACTGTGTCTGTCAGTCGTTCTCAAACATTTTCATGTCAAGGACCCCCCAAATTATATGTAATTGGCCATCATCTGAAAATATGTTGTTCCAGGGACCCCCCCAGAAGATTTGTGCCACATGTTCACGATTTTTCAAAAATCAATAGCTAAATTATAACGTAATGCTTCAAACACCAAGGGGTTCCCGCCAAGAAAGGGTGGACTCTAAACTCCACGTCTTTCCTCGGGAGCGAGAAGGAATGGTCCACGATGTCGCGCTTGATTCGGGTCATTGTCGCCGACGTCACTCGCTGAAATATAGCTCTGCAAGCTCACGATGCGTGTAGCATGTCTGAGCTTGTATATCTGCTATTTCCAGCATGTCTGAGCTTGTATATCTGCTATTTCCAGCATGTCTGAGCTTGTACATCTGCTATTTCCAGCATGTCTGAGCTTGTACATCTGCTATTTCCAGCATGTCTGAGCTTGTACATCTGCTATTTCCAGCATGTCTGAGCTTGTACATCTGCTATTTCCAGGGAATGACGCATGACACGGCAACGGAGGGTCAAAGTCTGTCTTTAGGCGGCAAAAAAACAGCAAAGATTTGCATGCGTTAATTCGCCCACACGGCATAAAGTTCAGCATCAACTCTGCAAAGCTAACGGCTCGATCGGCAGCCGTGTGAACTAAGTACATTTCAAGTACACAATGTTGAGGTATTGTTACTTTATTGGAGTATTCTAAAAATGTCAGTACTTTTACTTCTACTCCACTACATCGCAGAGACAAATATTGGGCTTTGACTCCACTGCAATTATTTGAAAACTTTAGTTACATGTTGCC
>NC_136789.1:33412698-33430198 GCF_951216825.1 Electrona antarctica
TTTACACTTTCTTACTCCGGAGCGCTAAAAGGGAGACATTTGGCTACGCTGACCCTGTTTCAGTTTGTTAAAAGGGCATTTTAAGTCTAGATGGCTCAGATACTGAGACTTATGTTTGGAAAACGGCGAAGCCTGGAGTGAGAGCTGTTGCTTTTATGAAACCATACCAAACATGGCAGCCTGACAAACCTTATAATTTCCTAATAAAAACATAGATAAAAAGAGATAAAAACAGTCTTCAATTATACAACTTCACTGCAAGATTTAGTTTTACAAGAAATGCAGTGCCTGTATACAAACAAGGTGATTGCTATGTAACTTTTGCATTTAGATTAAAACAATGTCTTCAACTTGCGGTCATGTCTCATTGTGCAGCTCTGCTGTTTCTAATACTGACACAGAAATCTAGCAAAATGTCTTTTAAAGGTATATTCAGTGATTTCACTTAATTCAATTATATCACTTTTTTTTTTTTTGTTGTGATAATCCTCCCTACTATAGAGTGTGCTGACCATATAAGGAGTTCCTCCCTGTCCCCAGTTAACCCTGGGGGTCAAAAAACCTTAGGTTTAGTTTTTGGCTAGGTGGTCCAGCCTTCATCCAATCAGGATAGAGAGGGGCCTTCCGCCAATCATGATCGAGCGGGGGCGGGCCTTGGTGTGTGTGCTGTTGTCCCCCCCAAACTGTAGTGCGTACATGTGCACATCTTGTTACCGGGGCGGACCGGGGTTTTTTTCCAAATCACTGAAATCTCCTTTAAACCAGTGATTTTCAACCAGTGGCGGATCCGTGGACCACCAGTGGTCCTTGGGGGCGTTCCAGCTGGTCCCCAGCTAAATGATGGAGAGTTGGTAACCAAATGGACCCTTATAGATCTTTAACTCTTGAGAGCTTAATTTACAAGAAGTCTACATGTTCAGTGGCCTTGTGGTTAGAGTGTCCACCCTGAGACTGGGATGTCGGGGTTCAATTCCCGGTCATACCAAAGACTCAAAAAATGGGACCCCAGTGCCTCCCTGCTTGACACTCAGCATCAAGGGTTGGATTGGGGGGTAAGTCCCTGCGACATACTAGTGTCATGTCCAGGGGGTGTACTTGTACACCAAGCTGCCTCACGCTACAGAAACAGGAGATAGGCTCCTGCCCCTATGGGCCTCATGGCTACAGAAACAGGAGATAGGCTCCTGCCCCATGGTCCTCATGGCTACAGAAACAGGAGATAGGCTCCTGCCCCATGGTCCTCATGGCTACAGAAACAGGAGATAGGCTCCTGCCCCATGGTCCCTCATGGCTACAGAAACAGGAGATAGGCTCCTGCCCCATGGTCCTCATGGCTACAGAAACAGGAGATAGGCTCCTGCCCCTATGGGCCTCATGGCTACAGAAACAGGAGATAGGCTCCTGCCCCATGGTCCTCATGGCTACAGAAACAGGAGATAGGCTCCTGCCCCATGGTCCTCATGGCTCGCATGGCTACTTACTACTACTACATGTTAGAGAATGTAATAGAATTGGTTTGCCTGTCGTCTCTCCTAATGGCATCACATCAACACAACATGGAATTGTTGTGTTGTTGTCGTCTTTATCAACAACAAAATATAACTTTTGGGTCTGAGAGCAGAATCTCATCAAATGGTGGTTCTGGGGCTCAAATGCTGAATAAATAATGGGCCTTGAAATTAAACGGGTTTGAAGCACTGTGTTCTAATAAAGCACACCTTGGATGCTGTTTGAAGGATTTAAAAGTACACCGTCTCCCTGACGCCAGTCATCAAAGCGTGCGACGGGCTGTGACGGAGTTCGCTTCATTTACTTCCTTCCAGATTCATCAATCTCGTCTTTCTCGCAGCTCTTAGCCTGTCGTCTTTTTAAGGTGGACTTATCCTTGCAGGCGACATTGCTGCTCAAAGCACAACTCCATATTACAGTTATAAGCCTTCAACGATTCTCCAAGTCCACCTTAAATGTCATTTACCGACATAGTGCAGGTGAATGGTTGTGTGAACATGTGTTTCCAGTGTGTGGACACAGACTGTTTATGAAACTAACAGTAACATGTGTTTCCAGTGTGTGGACACAGACTGTTTATGAAACTAACAGTAAGACAAGTTTTCTGAAAAACCCATGTTTCTATGTTAGTCGTTCTCAAACATTTTCATGTCAAGGACATGCAAATGTCATCTGAAAATATGTTGTTCCAGGGACACCCCAGAAGCAAATATTTGAGTTAAAACGTTCACTCTGAAAGAATATACATTCAAAGATTTGCACCACATTTTCACAATTTAAAAAAAATCGGCACTCCATCTTTAACAGCTGTGATGTGAAACTACAGGCACTGTGTGCACGTACGTAGCTGTGTGCACGTACGTAGCTGTGTGCACGTACGTAGCTGTGTGCACGTACGTAGCTGTGTGCACGTACGTAGCTGTGTGCACGTACGTAGCTGTGTGCACGTACGTAGCTGTGTGCACGTACGTAGCTGTGTGCACGTACGTAGCTGTGTGCACGTACGTAGCTGTGTCACTGTGTGCACGTACGTAGCTGTGTCAATCTGTTCTGCTGATCTTCTGTTCCTGTACAGTTGCCTTCAGGCAATATTAGTTTAGTAGAGCAGATGGCTATCACTGTTGACCTTTGACCTGCACGGTACAGGGATATGGACTGGCTTAAGTGTCTTATATCTGTCTTATTCTTTGCTTGCTTTGTGTCAGTATAAAAGATGATCGCATCCCGTCCTGTCCAGATCTCTTAGACACGCGCAAAGTGATGCGAAATGACGCAATTTTTTTTAAAGAATCGCAATGTTGGTCAGTCAGTCAGTCAGTCAGTCAGTCAGTCAGTCAGTCAGTCAGTCTGTCCGTCCGTCCGTCCGTCCGTCCGTCCGTCCATTCCATATGTTCCATAGAGGAAAAATAGTCCAAATTCACTGTATAATAAGCAGACATGGCAACACTGGTGCTCTGCTGCTGTGGGACAGTCATGTTGTCTGGCCAAGCTCTCCCTCTCTCTCTCTCTCTCTCTCTCTCTCTCTCTCTCTCTCTCTCTCTCTCTCTCTCTCTCTCTCTCTCTCTCTCTCTCTCCCCCTGTCTCTCTCTCTCTCTCTCTCCCCCTGTCTCTCTCTCTCTCTGTCTCTCTCTCTCTCTCTCTCCTCTCCTCTCCTCTCTCTCTCTCTCTCTCTCTCTCTCTCTCCCCTGACATGTCATGCACACGGTCCACACACTGCTGTGCTATTTTCTCCACAGCACAGAGCCACTATTTATCAAGTTACCCACACTGTCATCTGACACAAAACACTGTTAGCCCTAGACACAGAAATATATTAAGCTGTGCACGCGCACACTGTGTGTGTGTGTGTGTGTGTGTGTGCGTGTGTGCGTGTGTGTGTGTGTGTGTAGGTGCCGTGTACCAACAATGGCAGATTTACAAGGTCACAACGTGATAATTGGTGGAATCAAATAGAGCATTGGTGTGCGTGCGTGCGTGCGTGCGTGCGTGCGTGCGTGCGTGCGTGCGTGCGTGCGTGCAACGTGAGGAGCGTGGCTGCACGTGTGCACGTCTGGCTGGTGTTTTTAAGAGATTTTGTATTATAAAATACAATGTAATTATAAATAATGTCATTGAAAAACTGTGTTTGTGTGTGTGTGTGTGTGAGTGCATGTTCGTGTGTGTGTGTGTGTGTGCACATTCTTCTTTAGCAGTATAGTGGAATTAGTTTTAAACTTTAAAAGGGCAGTAATTGTTTTCGCCCCGCATGGCATTCTGTTCCGTCCGCCTCCCATTGTGTTCAGTGCTCTCTCTCTCTCTCTCTCTCTCTCTCCCATTGTGTTCAGTGCATTAGCGAGCGGAGCAGTTTAACATGCAGTCATCAGAATTGAAATTACACGAGACGAAGATTGGCCTGGGCTATTATTTCAGAATTAAACCTTACTATTCATTATAATTACGTGCGTTGATAAAACATCCAAGGGCAAAGGATGAGCAGACATGGGATAATGACTTTAACCCATTCTGGACGGGAACCCCTTTTTGGTGTTTCAACTAAGCATTATGTTATACTTTAGCTATTGTAGGAGAAAACTATCGCACACCTAGCAATCAGGCGTATGCACAGGTGCGTAGGCCAGTGGACATCAATGAAAGCAATAAGGTACACCCGCACACTGTGTATCTGCTCGGCACAAGAGTATTGTCTTATTTAATGAAGCAACGTTTCGGTCACTAGGGACCTTCCTCAGGCATGCTTTAGCTATTGAAAAATAGCAGATCTACAAGCTCATAGCGTGCCACCGAGTGGCGCGCTACGAGCTTGTAGATCTGCTATTTTTGAAAAATCGAAGAACCACTGACATAGAAACATAGCTTTTTCAGAAAACTGTCAGGATGTAGAAGACATTTTTTAGAATCTGATCTCAGGTCAGAATGCGTTAACAACGTGAAGCACTCTGGTGGAATGTTGCTCAGTGTGCTTCGGTGCTTTCACTGGGAATGAACCTGACATTTAACAACATGAACCTCCGCCACGCGGAGATATACTGTAGCTCTCTCTCTATAGGTCGTCCTCAGACCAGCCCTCCGTCGTGGCTTCCATGTCGTCCCGGTCCTCCTTACATCTAGCCTGGGGTCCACCTATGCTTTCTATATGTTATTCTCCATATGCAGACCGCGGCCATCTTACCATATAAGTTAATGGCACGGTGCTAACAAGCTGCAACTTCCAATGGCAGCCCATTCATCCAAACAGAAAAGTCCTTTCTAATTCAACGTCAAACTCACCAACATTGCAGCTGTACAGACAGCTTGAATTATTCTCTTTCTATCCTCAAAGTGTTTGTTTCATAAAAATCCACTGTAGACATGTTGTTATGAGTTACTTTGTGTCCTTGCAGGTGATTCTTGTTCTAAGTGCTGGAGTTTGGAAGTGCTCGTTAGATATCACTCAACAGCCCTGCGTACCACCTGTTTAGAATGATCACATAATGCAGGAGGCAGCAGGACGTTGCTTTACTGAAAACGAGTGCTTCCAAACTCTGATGGAAACATGGCCGCGGTCTGTAAATGGGCAATAGGCAGCTCCCGGCAGGATCCGCCGGGAGAATCTAGACGCAGCTGCGTGACATGAGACTGATTCATTAGAGTGACAGAGAGAGAGAGGAGTGTGTGTGTGTGTGTGTGTGTACGTGTGTGCGTGTGTGCATCAATTTAACAAAGGTGCAGACGATCAGAAATCAGCAGAGCGTGATCGCCGTTTGCGCTACTCTATGCCGAATTGAAGTGGATTCGGTCCCAGATTTTTATTTCCTCCCTGGAAATACATCTGGCTCGTTGGTGCTTTGCGCTCCTGCGTCTTTCTTCAGTACATCTGCATATACCAGTATGTTAAAGGTATATTCAGTGATTTCACTTAATTCAAATATCACTTCCTTTTTTTTGTTTTGTTGTGATAATCCTAACCCTCACTATAGAGTGTGCTGACCATATAAGGAGTTCTTCCCTGCCTGTCCCCAGTTAACCACTGGGGATAAAAAAAACCTTCGTTTTTGGCCATAGGTGGCCCAGCCTTCATCCAATCAGGATAGAGAGGGGCCTTCCGCAAATCATGATCGAGCGGGTGCGGGCCTTGGTGTGTGTGCTGTTGGCCTGTTGCGTGTCCCCCCCACTGTAGAGCGTGTGCATGTGCACATCTTGTTACCGGGGCGGACCGGGGGGTTTTCCAAACCACCAAATCACTGAATGCTCCTTTAATGTGGGACGTCCTCGTGAACGGTGTCCGTGTGTTGGTTCCCACAGCACTGGTTTGCTGGCTGGGAGCTCTTGGTTCCCCATCGCAGTCTGACACATTGTGAGCTTGTAGATCAGCTATTTTCAGCATGCAACCAAGTGTAAAATGACTACTATAGTCACTCCCTAACATTTTAGCCTAGTTTTTATTTGTTGATGACATTGATGAAATTCATCAGTGAAAAAAGGTAGTCGATGAACGTTTTTCATCATAGTCGACTAAATCAACACTGTTAAAGTGTAACATTAGCATTGGTGCAGGGTTTGGTTAAGGGCAGTTGTTTTACAGGCGGGTAAAAAGGGCAGGGACTGAAGCCCCCATTTGATGTCTATATGTGTGCACATAGCCTGGCTAATAAGCCAGACTCAAATCACACTGTCGTGTGGTATTTGAGTCTGGAGATGCTGTGTATGGATCTTGTTTCCCGGGGGGCGGGTTCAAACATTTTCTCTTTGACGCAATTGGTCAGAGCTACTGTCAGTCAAAGGTCTCAAGCATTGAACGTAACTGTACCAAAGCCCGCCCATATTGCATACCGTGTCCCGATTGGCCACACCAGTTCTCTGGTGTAGGAAATGGGCGTACAATTGAGCCTCTCCAGACCGTAATCCGCCGGAAGGAATATTTTTTTTGCCAACGGCTGATTCGGTCTGGCTTATTAGCCAGGCTAGTGTGCACATGCCTGAGTTTGTTTGTATGTGATTTTGAAGACGTCTATTTGGCGGATGCACCTCAGCCAACTAAAGTTACCAAAATAGCTACGAAAGACATGAAGTGCCTCCAGTATGCTGACCTTGTCCAAGGAGATGGACGCTGCAAATCACAGGCTCTCGTTGACAACACAATTGCAATATGCTGCTGATTTGAAAATAACACACTCCCGGCAGTAGTGGAAAAATATCTTTTACATTACATTACTGTACAAGTAGGCTACTGTAAGACCAATTTTAATTGGCATTGGAAAATGCCAAAAAAAACAAAAACAGAAATTAGCCAAGCTTTTTACAGATCTGCTATAACGTTTCTCCCAGAATACGGACACTGGGTTTTAAGTGGTTAAACCTTTGCGATAACTAACTGCACAATGCTGTTTCTTCCCTCTTTCACACTAGTGCAAGTTCTTGTGAGCTTGTAGATCTGCTATGTTCGAAAAAGTTTGACAAATGTTTGATAACTTTACATCTGTATTATTTGTCAATACCATAGCAGACCATTACTTGTCTACAGAGTCTTTTTTCATTGCTAAAAAAAGATATGAGTACTTCTTGCATGCATCACTGACGACATATAAGCCTCAGAATACCCAACACATGCAGACGAGGGAGATAATTTCCTGCACGTCAGGAAATTGACAAATTGTCTGCACCAAAAACTGGGCCCTCAGCATCCGTCTGGGGAGCAACTGGGTCACTGCGTGGCATGAGAGACCTCGCGTTGCGCGGCTTATTGCTTTCTGAAACAGTTACAAATATGGAAACATGACAATCACGGACACGTCCCGATCAAAACAGTACTTCATAGAGAGGTCTATGTACCTGTTATTGCGGGTGTGTGCGGATGTGCGGATGTGCGTGCGTGCGTGCGTGCGTGCGTGCGTGCGTGCGTGCGTGTGTGTCTGGCTGTCGACAAGAGGAATGAAGTCTGGGTTATATTTAGTTACATGCATACTATAGTGTTGCGCCCCGCATGCACCAAATACCAGATCTACAAGCTCACATCGCGGCACGCTGCAACACATTGGGAGCGTGTAGATCTGCTATTTATCCGTGTGTGGTATGCACCCAACCGAGCGCGATTCTCCTGCAGTCTCGTTCTCTCGTGTCGTGTGTATCGCTCGATTCAATTTCAATTTTCAAATCAAAGGAGCTTTATGGGCATGAGAAAACATATGTTTACATTGCCAAAGCAAGTGTCAAAATATAATAAAAACCTTGAAAATGGGGAAAGTATATACAGTTGGAGGGGGTAGAGCATTGTGTAAACAGAGCTAAGTCACATTGTTGTTATAACAGGATATAAAGCTTCTTCGAAACAAATAGCAGCTTTATTTTTTTGCAGTCACTTTGGGACAAATATAGCAGCAGTGTTTCCTCAGGACTATTTAAATAGTCACGCTCACTATGTGCTTAACCCATTTTGGACTGAGGTCGATTAAAAAAAAAAGGCTTCTAAATCCTAAAAAAAATCTGAAAAACCCATGTTTCTATGTCAGTGGTGCTCAACCTTTTTCATGTCAAGGACCCCCAGAATTATTATTGGGCCACGGACCCCCATCTCAAAATATGTAGTTCCAGGGACCCCCTAGAAGCCCCAATAGCAGACCTACAAGCTCGTAGCGCGCCACTCGGTGGCGCGCTACGAGCTTGTAGATCTGCTATTTTTCAATAGCTAAAGCATAACCTAATGCTAACACCAAAAGGGGTTCCCGCCCAAAATGGGTTAATTCCCAGACAGTCAAACTCCAACTCCAATCTTTCTAGGCGTCTCTATCGTTGCCTCTCTGCCTCGATCCCTCTCTCGAGACGCCTTCCTTCGCCCGTCTGATGTATGGATTGTCTGCTCTTATGTGGAGCGTGTGTTTGTAAAAGTCACAGTAATTAAATCTCGCCAGCTCTTGGGGGGATTGAGCAAGATGGCGAAACGTGCGTGCGTGTCCTCCTCTTCTCCCCGCATATATTACCTCGGTGTCATTAGCCATAAGTCCTAAGTCATTAGTCTAATGACCTTATGTTGTGATATATCATCTATCGATCCATCATCCCGCTACGATAACCTATTAAGACCTGAGAGCTAATTATATACGGAAATAAAGTCTTACAAATCCTGACAGTTTTTTTTTTTTTTTTTAACTTATCAGTGGTGCTCAAACCTTTTCATGTCAAGGACCTCCAGAGTCCAGAATGATATGTAACTAAGACCCTCATCTAAAAATATTTTGTTCCAGGGACCTCCCAGGAGATGCAAAGATATGAGTTAAAAACATTCATTGTGTAAGAATATATATTCAAAGATTTGCACCACATTTCCACGATTTAAAAAAAAAAAAAAAAAAAAAAAGAAAAGATAGCAGATCTACAAACTCATGGCACAGCACTCGGTGCCACACCATGAGCTTGTAGATCTAGCTATTTTTCAACAGCTAATGTTGGGCGACACGGATGCGTCCTCAGGCCTAAACGGGCTAAAAAGGACCTGTGTTTACCTAACAAAGTCTGAATGGACGACATCTCGACGCGGCCCAACAGTGAAGATGATCCATGGAAATCTTTTTAACGTCCACCTCTAAGGATATTATGCTCATAATAATCTGCACCACAGCCCACTTAACCAACGATTAGAGCTGGTCATTTGTTCTCTTTATACATCTGACACCGTCAAATTAACTAAGAGCGGAATCTCTTAACGTTTCTTACAATATATCCCCCACCCATAATTAATCCATTCTGGACGGGAACCCCTTTTGGTGTTTTAAGCATTATGTTACACTTAATGCCGCATTTTCACGATTTTTCAAAAATAGCAGATATACAAGCTCATAGCGCGGCACCGAGTGCCGCGCTACGAGCTTGTAGGTCTGCTATTTTTGAAAAATCGTGAAAATGCGGCACAAATCTTTGAATATATATTCTTTCAGAGCGAACGTTTTTAACTCAAATCTTTGCTTCATGGGGAGGTCCCTGGAACTACATATTTTCAGATAGGGGTCGGTGGACAATTACATATAATTTTTTTGGTGGTCCTTGACATGAAATATTGAGCACCACTGATACAGAAAACTGGCAGCATTTAGAAGACATTTTTTTAATTTCGACGTCAGGCCTAAGTGGGTTAACGTGTCATTCTTCTTCGTTCTCAGTGGAGATTGGATTCCTAGCTAAACTAATACTCATGGAGGGCAAACCGTGGTAACATCATTTTGCCAACGGTGAGTTCTCCTAATACCAAAAAACGCTCTCATTAGCAGGCAACAGTGCAGCACTATTTCTCTCTCTCTGTTTCTGGCACGACAGCGCCCCTACTGGTACTCATGAGTCACACATGAGTCACACACAAACATAGGTTAACACGAGTCACATAGGTGTCACACGGACACGGACATTGCTGTTCCTTGGAGTGGTTGCACCACTCAAAAACAGCCAAGAGGACAGGGCTGGGCTGGGACAAAAATTCGGCCCGGTCATTTTCGCGTGAATTTGGCCCAGACCAGCCCACCACAACCAGCACGCAGATAGCAGAAGCTCTACCGCCCTGCTCCGTCGAGGCACACACAAACAATCATGCCTTAATACCACCACTTTTACAGAACATAAATGATACAAACCAACAGAAAGAAGAATGATGCTGGCAAAAGGATTGAAGATAGAAGAGGGTTTATTTGTCACTCACTGATACAGGCTGGCTGTATATATAAAAATCACACCCGTGTGAACTGAGTGGTGTAAGGTTTTATATAGCATGATCAGCTGTGGTCTGACGTAATGTCTGACGTTAAAGATCTTTGGCTAGGTAGACTCGTCTTCTGATGTGATGATTTGTGACCATGAAGTTGATTCAGCTGGAGTTTTTGTCCGATGTGAGGTATTATATAAGGTAAGGTATTATATAGCCTGATCAGCTCTGATCTGACGTAATGAAATCACACCTGGATGTGATTTCACAACTGGCTTTTTTTGTGCAGAGAAAATGACCACGGTTGCTACGGTCATCCAGTTCACCCGGGTGTGATTTAATTACGTCAGAAATTATTTTGAACATAGCAACCATGGTCATTTTTTTCTGCACACAAAAGCCAGTTGTAGGAGTGGTTTACACCACTCAAAAATATATATAGAAACAGGTTTTTAAGAAAACTGTCATGATTCAGAAGACATTGAGATCCCGGACAATTCTTGGCAAATGGCAATTAAAAGAATTCATTCTTCTTCTGTCTGCATCAGACATGGGCTACTTCAGTTCAAAGTGCTCCATAGGTTACACTTCTCCAAGAGCAGACTTGCTGAGATTTATCCAGATGTAGATCCGATTTGCTCCAGATGCCACCAGGCTCCAGCCACTCTCTGTCATATGTTCTGGTCGTGCCCATCATTATCACAATTCTGGCTTTCTGTTTTTGAGACCTTCTCTTACATCTGTGACAAAGAGATCAGTCCTAACCCCTTCATTGCTGTGTTTGGGGTGGTCCCTGGTGAAATGACGGCATCAGTCGTCCAATCCGACGCCATAGCCTTCTCCTCCCTATTGGCCCGACGCCTTATTCTGTTTAATTGGAAATCAGCTATTCCCCCATCACATCGACGCTGGGTCGGAGATGTGATGGCACACCTAAAACTCGAGAAGCTCAAATATTCCACCAGGGGCTCCGCCCAGAAATTCTATAAGGTCTGGCAGCCATTTTTGGACTATTTTAAACAAAAATTCCCGGCTGAGGATGTTCAGGTGTAGGACAGCTGTCTAATAGTTAAATTCTTGTATGGCAGGTGACGATCTGTTTGAGAGCAGTGTAATGTAATGCAATATGATATAACCTTTATATTTTTATTTTACGTTATTGTGTGTCTGTTTTGGTCCTGTATTTCAGTCTTTTTTATTTACTTATTTTCCCAAGGCGTTCTTAATGTATTGTATGCTTATGTGTAGTCTAGTGGTGTATATATGTATGTTGCTATCTCTTGTTGTGTGTAAAAAAACCCAATAAAAACAATTTAATAATAATGATTCAGAAGACATTTTGTACAATTTGTTCTCAGGTCTAAATTGGAAAAAACAATAAACTATAAAGCTTGATTAAACATTACAATAATTTAATAAAGGTTCTCGAATATTAGATTATTTTGAAAAAGTATAACAGTATAAGGCCAATCACCAATAGAAAATGGACGTCTATAGTCGCAGCCCTAAGAGGAAGCGACATGACATTGTTAATGTTTCCTCCTGCTGATGCCAGTTAGGTAATCTAGACTGACACTGAGTTTGTTAACACAGATAATGTCTTAATAAACAGGGGCTGTTTGTTAGCATAGCTGATTAGCTAATGTTGCCCTACCTGCGGAGATGAATACCATTTACATAATTACTACTGACAAACGGGCCAAGTGGCAGTGGTGGAGGAGAGTCAACCTGTTCGCTGCAAAGACATTGGTGACCAGATTTGACTGAGAGACTGCCATCGCGCAAATTCCAGCTTTACACCAGAGGATATAAACGTTTTTGTTAAACTGAACAACCAATATGTCAATTTGAAGCTATGATTGCCTGCTTTCACATGACATAAGAAAACGAAAATTCAAAAAAATCCAATGATAGACTCGCGAGAATGGAAACCGACAGCGACAGAACACTCGCTGACATGGATGGATCACAAATAAATACAAGTAAAATCTGTAATATTAGGGAGGGGGATCTGGTTATTTATAATTACATTTAAACATATTAAACGAACAGTGTGATCTTAAAGATGGAGTGCCGTGATCTTTGTTTTCTCATGTGTTTATGAGGTGACAGTACTTCATTAGACCCCTTGGTGTGGTTGTTATGTCATGTGTTTATGAGGTGACAGTACTTCATTAGAGCCCTTGGTGTGGTTGTTATGTCATGTGTTTATGAGGTGACAGTACTTCATTAGACCCCTTGGTGTGGTTGTTATGTGCAATGATCAGTGTTGTTCAAGTTACTTTTAAAAAGTAAAGAGTTATAGTTATAGTTACTTATCTAAAAAAGTAACTTTTTTTAGATAAGTTACTTTACTTTACTTTACTTTATGAAAGTAACTTGAAAAGTTACTTTACTTTACTTTAAAAAATAATAATATAAAAAACGATTTAAAAGAAGGTTTTTTGTTCTGCCGCACAGTAAGAGAAAAGACAACTCCCTCCTAACATTATGAAATGTAGTGGAACAATAAAACATGTTCAGAAATTTTGACAGGCATTGTAGCCTCAACTTGCCTTCAAAACAAATGGTGCTGTGCAAATTTGCAATATGAAAAAAATAAATAATAATCAAATAAAAAATGAGTCCATATAGGCCTATTTGCAGTGGTAGAGAGATATTCTAATTCATCAAATTTATTTTTGAGCTCATCTTCAATTTTAGAATATTCACTGTTCAGGTATTTGGAAAATGTATTTCTGCACATTGGCCCTGCTTTCACTAGTATTTTGCTGACCAGTGCTCTGAAAGGAACAGACTCCACGGTTGAGGGGAAGCATTTCCTCAACAACATACCTGGCAAGTGGCAATCATTTTGTCAAGTTGACTCTTGGTGACATGCCTCTGTGGCGATTTAAAATCGATCTTTGTCTGTTTTGGTGATGTGAGGCAGCCTAGCTCATGGACTGATTTAAGATGCTTTCTTAGATTTGCATTGTGGACAATGCTTTCTGTCCGCCACATAATTAGCATTTTCACCTCAATGCTTTTCTGGGGGGGAGAGGGCAGCCCTATCACTGTGCCCGGGGAGGTGGCCACGGGTCCCCGGTTGCATGCAACGGTGTGCAAGGCTAACGCACGGCTAACGTCAGGCACTGTGCTGCGCAGGAGGGCAGGAGGGACGCAGCAGTAATAATAAAGGCAGTACGGGGAATCGAATCACACACAGCGGGGACACTCCATGGCATGTTAAAACATTTCCTTGACCCGCAAGTACTCAAATAATGCTTGTATTTCCAACCCACAAAGCATCCGATCTCGCTGTCATCCGTATTTGCCATTGTAGCGTGTGGTAATAATGTTCGTTCAACCGGCGTTTTCTGTTTATGCGTTACGAGGGTTTGTGTGTCTGAGTTTAGAACTGTTTACCACAGCCATACGAAAGACCCGCCCTACTCTGTCAGACTGTCTCTGATTGGCTTACCCTGAAATCTGTCCCTACGTTAGCCAATCAATGACCTCTTCTGCGACATGCTTTGTTCAGTTAGGGTGCGTAGCCATGTGGGCTCAGAGGCTAGTATGAGAGCACAAACAAAACTGTCAACACAGTACAACACAGAGAGCGTCAGCACAGAGCCTGTATGACAGACTCACGGCGCTGTATGGGGACACTTTTCACTTGGATCATACGTTGACATAATAACGCTATAACGCGGGTAACGCTCGGACAATAACTATAAGGCCGTTATGGAATAGGGAAATGTAAAGCCTCCGTTACAAGTTACTGCAAAAAGTAGCGCCGTTAGGTAACGTAACGTGATGTAAGGGCGTTAGTTACAACACTGGCAATGATGTATTCCCTTTGTATTTAGGGTTTCTGCCAATGACAAAAACAGCGATATAGTGACGTCACAATATCAACCCCTCCCCTAACCCCTCCCCCTTTATCATACAACAACAGCTGTGGGTGTGGCTTCAGTTCAGGTGGATCACCACCCATCACCACCCACCAGGCAAACCAGGCATACTTAATGAACTGGTGGGCGTGTCCACATAAAAACGACATTTTAGCAAATACTGTACACTTTTTTTCCCCTCATATAATACAAAGTAGGGATGTCCCGATACACTTTTTCCGTTTCCGATCCGATCTCGATACCACAATGTTTGTGTTAGCCGATACCGATAATCATCATCATACTATAATTAATGTGTGTCACTGTAACTGCCGTAGCTCCTCATTGCCTGCACCAATCACTCCCACTTTTCACACAGGCATTGACCATAATAATATGGAGGTCTTAACGAAGCCCTTTTTCCAATTTAATAAATTATACATTAATAATTAAGTTATTAGGGGGGGGGGGGGCTCCAAGCTCTGACTGACCATCAGGCATCAGTCAATCCCCCGAGAGAGAGAGATAGAGAGAGAGAGAGAGAGAGAGAGAGAGAGAGAGAGAGAGAGAGAGACACACACACACACGGCGGCGGTGGCTCAGGGGTAGAGTGGCTGGATGGTAACCGTAAGGTTGCCAGTTCGAACCCGGGCTCCCCCAGAGTTACTGTCGAAGTGTCCTTGAGCAAGACACTGAACCCCTAATTGCTCCTGATGTGCTAGTTGGTGCCTTGCATGGTTTCCGCTGCCATCGGTGTATGAATGGGTGAATAATGCACAATCTCTGTAAAGCGCCTTGGATAAAGGCGCTATATAAATGCACCATTTACCATTTACACACACAGAGAGAGAGAGACACACAGAGAGAGAGAGAGAGCCTCGGTTTCGATGGGCGCTGATGTATCGCTTGTTTTACAGCGCCGGGCCGCCGGCTACTATACTAGCAGGGCGGTGTTATAACCTCAGCAAAACTATGCCTAAACCTAAACCTAACCCTGACCCTAACCTGTAAAACAAGCGCCCCCTCAGCGACCAACGACTCCCGGGCTCAGCAAAAAAAGACTCTCCCAGAGAGAGAGAGAGAGAGAGAGAGAGAGAGAGAGAGAGAGAGAGAGAGAGAGAGAGAGAGAGAGAGAGACCCCCCCCATGCATGAATGTAAGTCTCCAGTAGTGATGTGAGTGAGCTGGAAGTCCCACTGAGAAGGAATCCATACCTTTTATCATTGATGTAATAAAGCAGAGCTCAAAACGCTTTTGCACGATTCTGCTGACTTCTCGTTTGTAGTTATGACTCCATTAAAGTCAATGAGAGACCCAGTAAAAAAAAAAAAACCTTGCAGGGTTTCGTTTTAAGTCGTTCGGGACGGGAAACCCCTTTTGGTGTTTTAAAGGATTGTGTTATACTTCTTTAGCTATTGAAAAATAGCAGATCTACAAGCTCGTAGCGTGGCACCGAGTGCCGCGCTACGAGCTTGTAGATCTGCTATTTTTGAAAAAAATCGTGAAAATGTGGCGCAAATCTTTGAATATATATTCTTTCACAGCGAACGTTTTTAACTCGTATCTTTGCTTCTGGGGGGGGGGGGGGGGGGGTCCCTGGGGGGGGGGGTCCCTGGGGGGGTCCCTGGGGGGGTCCCTGGAACAAGTCTCAAGTCTCAGTCCTAAATGGGTTAAATAATGTATTTACCCGCTGAAAGAAAGCAGCGTGGTTTCGATCGAGCGTCCATAAAGCCCCAGTAAACTGTAGTGTGTGTTTTGTAGGGCGTCTAAATGACATTGCAGCATCTTTACCTTATTGTGCCTCCTGCTGCTCTCCTGGTTGTCACTCGGCCTTGGCAGCTGGCCCAGCCCAGGTACAAAACAAAATACACCTCGTTCTTTTCAGTCATTTCACAAAAAAGTTTCATTTCTTGAAGAAGCTGCTTTGTGTTGGAGGCTTTGTGTTTTTTTGTGTGGTGCGTGCGTGCGTGCGTGCGTGCGTGCGTGCGTGCGTGCGTGCGTGCGTGTGCATACATACGCTTGATTTAATTTGTCTTCTGTCCTCGACTTTGAACCAAAGACCATCATAATTGGGAGCACAGTACAGTAGTATTATGTTTGGAACCCTTATTAAAGCAGGTGAAACAATGAACATGCACATTGTTTTTGAGTGGAGCTATGTGTGTGGGTGGGTGGGTGGGTGTCTGGGTCTGAGCACGAACAGCATGGTTGTTTTTCACCACCTGTGCGCAACCTAACGCACACACAAACACACATGCACGTATTAACTGTATATATGATGCTTTCGGGTGTGCCAGTACAGTGACAGTACAGTACAGTACAGTAGAGGGTACAGAGGGACCGCCACACGGTAACTCTGTCATTTCTCTACCGTTTCGGACACGGGGCGGCTCGCCGGAACCGGGCCGGGACCCTGGGTGCATTCATGTGGGTCTGGAACTCCCCCCCCCCGGGAACCCCCACACGGAGTTGCACCACTCACTTCACACGGGTGTGATTTTTCATGTCACACCAGGATGGGTTTATCATGGGTCAGTTGCAGTGGTGGAAAGTAACTAAGTACTTTTACTTAAGTACTGTAACTTAAGTACAATTTTGAGGTATTTGTACTTTACTTGAGTAATTCCAATCTCCAGTACTTGTACTTCTACTCCACTACATCTCAGAGGCAAAATGTGTACTTTTACTTCACTACATTTAATTGAAAACTTTAGTTAGTTACTTTGGCGATTTTAATTTTGATTAGAAAACATACATTAACCCCTTCAACCCTATACATTTCGACCATTTGAAAATAGCAGATCTATAAGCTCACAATGCGTCGCAACACGACACATTGTGGGCTTGTAGATCTGCTATTTATATGGGACTTTACTTTATACGGGACTTTACTTGTAGCCTACTCCCTCCATCACTGCTTTTGTTTATACTTGTTTATACTTGTTTATACTTGTACCCTCCCCCCCCAATTTTGAACTCCGTCCATATACTTCCATCAGCAGACGAGGTGAAGGGCGGTTTGGTTTCGCGGTTCAATTTTACAAATCTGCAAATTGCCGTGCAATGCCGTGCATGAGTTTATACCCTTCACCGTCTCACGTCTGTATTTCCAGTCTTGAGGAGGAAGGCGGTTAAATATTCATGATGGCTTCAAACCGCGGCTCGTCTCTTCTCCTGCTGCCTCTTCCCGGAACAACAACAGACAAATAACATGAAATCTTTATTTGGCAGAAAACAAAACAAACAGAATTCAGAAGTGATCCGCTGGACGAGCTATACGCTGTGCGCGGCGGCGTCAACGCTTCACCGTGCGCCGTGTGGCTCTGTACTCCCCACACGGAGCTCCACAAACACAGATTTACCCACAAAACAAACACGCACGCACGCAAGCACACACACACATACGCACACACGCACGCACACATACATGCGCACACACACATCTATAGAGAGCG
>NC_136789.1:33435198-33452152 GCF_951216825.1 Electrona antarctica
ATGTTGCTGATGTCTGAGGTGGGCGGGTCTTTCAGTACCTTCATGATGCCATGATGTCAGAGGTGACATCATAATGTTGTTGATGTCAGAGGTGGGTGGGTCTTTCAGTACCTACATGATGCTCAGTGACATCATAATGTTGCTGATGTCAGAGGTGGGCGGGTCTTTTAGTACCTTCATGATGCTCAGTGACATCATAATGTTGCTGATGTCAGAGGTGGGCGGGTCTTTCAGTACCTTCATGATGCTCAGTGACATCATAATGTTGCTGATGTCAGAGGTGGGCGGGTCTTTCAGTACCTTCATGATGCTCAGTGACATCATAATGTTGCTGATGTCTGAGGTGGGCGGGTCTTTCAGTACCTTCATGATGCTCAGTGACATCATAATGTTGCTGATGTCTGAGGTGGGCGGGTCTTTCAGTACCTACATGATGCTCAGTGACATCATAATGTTGCTGATGTCAGAGGTGGGCGGGTCTTTCAGTAGCTACATGATGCTCAGTGACATCATAATGTTGCTGATGTCAGAGGTGGGCGGGTCTTTCAGTACCTTCATGATGCTCAGTGACATCATAATGTTGCTGATGTCAGAGGTGGGCGGGTCTTTCAGTACCTTCATGATGCTCAGTGACATCATAATGTTGCTGATGTCAGAGGGGGGCGGGTCTTTCAGTACCTTCATGATGTCAGAGGTGGGCGGGTCTTTCAGTTCCTTCATGATGCTCAGTCAGGGCCGGATCTACCATATGGGCACTTTGGGCACGTGCCCAGGGGCCCTTGGGCACCAGGGGCCCCTCAAAAAAAAAAAGAGAAGGGCAGCTGAAAAGTGCAATTGTGTGTAAAGCAGCAACAATGCGCTAGATTGGCTGTCACTCTGGGGGGGGGGTAGGCGACCGGAAATAGGCCAATATAACGGCATAAAACTGCCCCAAAACGGCTCCAAAACAGCAAAAATGTTGCGCGCGCGTGAAGGGGGGCCCTTCGAGCTTCAGTGCCCAGGGGCCCTCAGAGGTGTTAATCCGGTCCTGTGCTCAGTGACATCATAATGTTGCTGATGTCAGAGGTGGGCGGGTCTTTCAGTTCCTTCATGATGCTCAGTGACATCATAGAAGGTATAGGTTTGTTTCCCTGCCCACATCCCTGATTTTTCCTACAGGCAGGTGTTCGGGTGAATTTCACCCTCGTTTAGTGAGAGTGTGATAGACAAAAAAAACTCCCATTCACCCACAATGGACTTTTTTATTTTTCTTCACTGGACTATTCTCACATGGGTGGACCAAAGGAGAAGTTCCCAACCTCATTTATCTTTTTTTTTAGGAATATTAAAAAAAATTGCATTCACCGATTTTTTCCATTCCCAAGATCTCTACCCATTCCGCTGTGGCTGCTCATGTGTTGCCACTAGTATGAAGATCTTCTGTGCCCAGTGAGATCATAGCCACTTCATATATATATATATATATATATATATATATATTTGTTGGCAAAATTGTCGATATATTTTGTCTTAGTTTTAGCCATCGTAGCTTAGTTTTCATTTAGTTTCTATTTAGTTTTTGTCAGTGAAAAAGTTCACGGCGTTCATGTCGACGAACATTTTTCGTTTAGTTTTAGTCGACGAAATCAACACTGCTTTATTAGTGTGGTTGGTCAGAGGCCACCACACACGATCACCGTAGTCTTACCGTGCATTACATGAAAACTCCTGGCGGTGTGGTTGGTCAGAGGCCACCACACACGATCACCGTAGTCTTACCGTGCATTACATGAAAACTCCTGGCGGTGTGGTTGGTCAGAGGCCACCACACACGATCACCGTAGTCTTACCGTGCATTACATGAAAACTCCTGGCGGACGGGACGCTTGGTAAAGTTAAACTCCTGGCGGACGGGACGCTTGGTAAAGTTAAACTCCTGGCGGACGGGACGCTTGGTAAAGTTAAACTCCTGGCGGACGGGACGCTTGGTAAAGTTAAACTCCTGGCGGACGGGACGCTTGGTAAAGTTAAACTCCTGGCGGACGGGACGCTTGGTAAAGTTCATAGCTGTTTAAACTTTCTCCACCGTATTTCTAGTTTATTGAAATATAGTCATGCATATTTGTTCAGGGTTTAGCCTACGGCAGGGGTTCTCAACGTTTTTGGCCGGGGACCCCCGGAAATGCTTTGGCAATGTCTCGGGACCCCTGCCTCGCCCCCTCCCGACCCCCAATATAAATTGACTGCTACAATAACCTTAAACCATTTTGGGCGGGAACCTCTTTTGGTGTTTTAAGCTATATAAGTTATAATTTAGCTATTGAAAAATAGCAGATCTACAAGCTCATAGCGCGCCACCGAGTGGCGCGCTATGAGCTTGTAGATCTGCTCTTTTTGAAAAATCGTGAAAATAAAATTTTTTAAAAAATCTTTTTTTCTTTTTTTTTTTTATAATTTGGGGACCCCCTAAAATATTTTGGCGACCCCCCGAGGGGTCGCGACCCACGGGTTGAGAACCCCTGGCCTACGGCACGCCTGGTTGACTAGATTTAGAAGACATTTTGAAGCTCCTGCGACTAGGGATGGAGCTCGGTAATTTTTTATTGATAATAAGCACCTTATTGATCAGGCTTATCGAGCCGGGTTCTTATCGAGCCCACTATCGAGCATTTTATATTATTTTCTGGAAAGACTGGAGACAATAAATTCTGAACAGAACCAGTATCTTTTACTAACTAGGGCCTTCACATACAGTACTTTTCTAACAGACGGAAGACAATTGACCTTTTTACCAATAAAATAATATTGTCAAAACTGTTAACTACATGGTAATATGTGTACAGTCACTTTAAAAGCTTAATTTTGTTTACTCGGTCAGCGCTGGTTGGCACGTATCAATACACTTTTAGACCGACATGTTTGTGCCAGCATTCGTGATTACATTTATTTCTTGATCGCCTCTTGTCTTGATTGTTTAAACATGACGTCATGGACCGCTATGCTCGATAACAGTCTTGATAAACCCAAAGCTTATTGATAACGGGTACTCAATAAGCTTGTTATCAGATTTGTTCGGGTATCGGTTATCGATCTCCATCCCTACCTGTGACTGAAATGAAATGATCGATTATTTATATGGAGAAATCTGTGCTGTTAGGCACCGCAGTACAGAACACTACAACACATGCTGATGGGGAGGCAGGCAGTTAACACCTTAATTGCCCGGGGTTATTTAATCAATTAAATTATAGCGCCCAGTCAATTTATAGCAACGGAGCACTCTTACCTTCGGACCGGATGTTGTTCCGGATGTGGCTGTAGCAGCTAGATGTAGCCAAACCACTCTCGATGCAAACGACAACAACGGGAGGTATGAATAAATCTATCGCAACTATAGCGACTGGACAGACGGGATGATTTAGATTAATTACGTTAATTACGTTTTAAGATTTTCGTTGTCGTCGGCTAAACAGGGGGGGAACATTTTCGATGACGTCCCACTGTTGCGCAACATCGAGGATTGCGCAACAGGCGCTCCCAGTCTGTGGAGCGATGTGATCCGTTTTCATATCAATAAACTTCGTCTTTTGGATCAAACTTCGTCTTGGGCGTCGGGCGTTACTAATAGAAAGGACAAAGAACGTTGTCCTGGGCGATGGGGGTGTTAAACACTACAAGGAGGCAGACATACAGGCAGTTAGGCTACATAACAACACATTACATTACATTACATTACAGCGGCTGGCTCACAATGGGCTTAATGTCATTCTATCGTGTGGTTAAAAGCCAACAACATGATCGGCATCATCACTCACAGGAAGTAATGCTGCTGTGTGGGTGGCGACGTGCGTGCGTGCGTGCGTGCGTGCGTGCGTGCGTGCGTGCGTGCGTGCGTGCGTGCGTGCGTGCGTGCGTGCGTGTGCGTGAGTGCGTGTTGGGGGGGGGGGGGGGGGGGGGGGGTAAACCACCTGTACCGAGTCCTGGCCCAAACAGTGGGTCTCTTGGGCTGTCTAATATCTCTCTGTCTAATATCTCTCTGTCTCATATCTCTCTGTCTCATATCTCTCTTGGGCTGCCTGTCTCATATCTCTCTGTCTCATATCTCTCTGTCTCATATCTCTCTGTCTAATATCTCTCTGTCTCATATCTCTCTGTCTCATATCTCTCTGTCTCATATCTCTCTGTCTAATATCTCTCTGTCTCATATCTCTCTGTCTCATATCTCTCTGTCTCATATCTCTCTGTCTAATATCTCTCTGTCTCATATCTCTCTTGGGCTGCCTGTCTAATATATCTCTGTCTAATATCTCTCTGTCTAATATCTCTCTGTCTAATATCTCTCTGTCTCATATCTCTCTGTCTCATATCGCTCTGTCTAATATCTCTCTGTCTCATATCTCTCTGTCTAATATCTCTCTGTCTAATATCTCTCTGTCTCATATCTCTCTTGGGCTGCCTGTCTAATATCTCTTTTGGGCGGTACTAGGCTGCGCGTCTACACAGCTTGACTGTCGTACATGCATATAATTCTTCATCGAGATGAAAATCTAAATGGTACTGCAGTAATCTGCTGTGTTGTTGTGAAGACAGAAACTCTTATTTCATTTTACTGCAATCTGGACTACATTTATAGACACAAAGGGAAAATACGTTTTTTTCTCTCTCTCTCGAAGGTCATTCAGGAAAAACAGTATTTTATATGCCGAGGGTTTGGTGGAGGTGCTCAGCAAAATAACACCGTCAGCACGCCCTCAGTGCACGCACGCACGCACACACGCACGCACGCACGCACGCACGCACGCACGCACGCACGCACGCACGCACGCACGCACGCACGCACGCACGCACGCACGCACGCACGCACGCATACACACCAAAGAGTTCTACTTAGTTAAGCATCCTGTCTCGCAGCAGAAAGTATCAGATCTACATGCTCGCTGTGCTGCCGTTGATGGTTCCTTGTTTACTCGTTTCATTATAATCATCCAGAAGCCCCGAGGCTCAGTTTATACACCACGGGAAGAAAAAAGCAAAACAATATCAGGAAAGCCTCATTATGTTATTAGTTACCACACCTGTTACCTTTCAGCATTCACGTTCTAAAACCTCATTATGTTATTAGTTACCACACCTGTTACCTTTCAGCATTCACGTTCTAAAACCTCATTATGTTATTAGTTACCACACCTGTTACCTTTCAGCATTCACCTTCTAAAACCTCATTATGTTATTAGTTACCACACCTGTTACCTTTCAGCATTCACCTTCTAAAATAGAAAAGGTAGCAGATCTACAAGCTCTATAGAGCGTCGCAGTCCCGCCCATAGAGTATATATATAATAGAGACTGAAGTGGCGCGAAGCTCCGCCCCCCCAGCTATTCATGTCAGTGGAAGTTGCTCAGTGGCGTTTTGAAGCACCCGGAAGACTGCCGGAAGTCCCTCCCAGGTCCTGAGTGACGTAGGGCAACCGAGCGCTCAACGTTAAAGCCCAGCTGCACGGGGTTTCCCGGTCATGAATCCACGGGTCCGCCTGTAGTCCCTCCTCCTACCACTAGGACCCAGAGCTTCAACGTTGAATAGCCTCACTGCCCCCTTGGTCCCGCCCACTACCAGGGCCCATGTAGGAAATGATTCCCCGTTAATTTTTCTCATAGACATTTCAAAAAGTATTTATTTAAAGACCTTTTAAGTCTCGTACAAAGCCAACTCGAGTCGTGACAAAGCATGACAACAAACAAAACATTTCAGTGCCGAATAAATAATTAGAAAGGAGAAGAAAACGGCAGGTTAGAACACTTTTTTTCCTTGTTTTTCTTCTTTGTAATTATTTGTTTGGTCCAAATTATTGTGTTTGTTGTCATGATTTGTCACGACTCGAGTTGGCTTTGTACGACGCTTAAAAGGTCTTTAAATAAATACTTTTTGAAATGTCTATGAGGAAAAATGCATTGCGAATTATTTCCTGGGCCTGGCGTCGTCATGATAGGGGGCGGGACTGCGACGCTCTATAGCACGGGTTCTCAACAGTTTTGGCTGGGGACCCCCAGAAATGCTTTGGCCATGTCCTTCATTTATTCCAAATAAAGGAATAGAACCTGACTCAGCCTGTCAACGTGGGCAGGGGTGAGGTGGGTTCGGAGAAGTGAGGCCAAGTAGTATAGCCTGACCAGTTTGTTTTGGGAAGTCTGGAGCCTTGTTTTAACACATTTTGGGCGGGTTTTAAACATTGTTATAATTTAGCTATTGAAAATTAGCAGATCTACAAGCTCATAGCGCGCCACCGAGTGGCGCGCTACGAGCTTGTAGGTCTGCTATTTTTGAAAAGTCGTGAAAATGTGGCACAAATCTTTGTATATATATATTTCAGAGCGAACATTTTTAACTAAAATATTGGCTTCTGGGGGGTCCCTGGAACTACATGTAGCGGTCCCCTCGGTAATCATGCAGTGGAGGGGAGGGCTTTTGAGTTCTTTTAAATAAATTAACTTAACTCTGATTAACTCAGTTTTAATTATCTTGGATTTCTTTTACTAATAAATTACTCAAGCTGTTTTTAAAACCACACTATCATGAAATGACCTTTTTATGCAGTTTTAACCCAAAGCATATAGTAATAAGCCTTTTTAACTTCAGTTTTACCTTAGTGCTTACTTGTAACCAAATGGACCCTCTATTCTAAACAGAAATAGGCAATCAAATGAATTCACACAAGTCAGTATATAGAAAAATAGTTCTCAATTATTTAGTTCTCTTTGTGCAATGATAGTGCAAAAATAGTAAATAGACAAATACAATAAAATACAAAATGTAAACAAGTGCTCTGTGAACACTATAGGTTCAAAACCTTAATAATATACCCCTCTTCCTTCAGGGATATAAACAGACAACAATACTCTTATTGCAAAATACAAAAATGTAAATAAATACCTTCTCAAAGATATTAATTCAATGTAAACAGTAAACACTCTTTAAGTTACCCTGAGTCACTTAAGGACACCTATGCTAAGTTGTGGGCCCACACACACACACTCACACAAAGACACAGTCCCTCAAAGCCGGCAAAACTATGCTAAGTTCCCCAAAACCTTTAAGTTGCAGGCCTGTTTGTTGCTCGTGTGCGTTGTGGCCTCAAACCAGCAATGGTCCCTTCACTCCTCAGTGATCCAAAAGAAAGATGACGTTTCTGTAGCTCCAAGCTCAGTCACTCACAGGTGTAGGTATAGCAGCAGCAGCCTAGCATGTGTGCAGTCCAGACAGTATCCTCATCCCACGTTGCCAGAGAACTTTGAGTGAAGCTCTGGTTGTTCTAGCTCTAACTGGAATGTCCTCTTTGTGTCTTCCAGTCGAAAACAACAGACTACCACATCAACAGTCCAACTGTGGAAGTTAAACTATGTCTAGAAAACGTCTGTCCACGTGCAATGAACAGACACTAAACTCACTGAGCTAGCGTTAGCATTAGCGTTAGCATGTCAGCACAAACCAGTCACTGAATTTCGTGTAGAACATTCAGTTGCTTCTCCAAACGTGTCGATTGTCCTCTCATTCTGACTGTTGTGTAAACACTCTTGAGACACAAAATATACACGCAGGTTTGTGCACTGCAACTTATAATAATAAACAGAGTTTATCTGAATATCTGCTCACTCATTCCGCCTCTTGCGCAACATCTCTCCTCCAACCGTGTCTCTCTTTCTCCCGTCCGTGCAGCAACACACTCTCTCACTACGTTCCCATACAGAATGTTAACCCCATGAGTGCTGGTATAGAAATAACAGATTCACGTTTCTTTTAAAACAAAAACAAACAAACTCCTAATGAATGTCATAAAGTTACAAAACGTTTTTAAACAAAACACTTCATACTTTTATAAAGGCTTTTAACACTTTTTAAACAAACCCTTATTTAAATTATTTTAATAATAGTTAAGCATAACCTATTTCTTAACTGGGTTACACACTCCCCCTTCTAAAGGCTTTGATGTCCTCATCAAACAACATAAACATAACCTGTCAAAAGTTATGAGAAGAAAGGTGCATGTAGTAGCTTAAACTTTTCCTATTTTGATGATCACACCTCTATGAACTATTGTGAGAGGCTGATCTCTTGCTCTACCAGGCTCATCATAAGTTAACCTAATGACTGGTTTCACGGTTCTCTTTGGGCGGGTTTCTGGTTTATTTGTCAAATTAGACTCTGTCTCTGTCTGGTTATCGTGGCGAGTGACAGACTCAGGATCGTTCTCTTCTTCGGGATCACTTTCTTCCTCAGGAACGGAATCTTGAGCTGTATCCACTTCTTCCACGATGTGATTCTCCTCTTCTGAACTCTCATCCTCCGATAAGTCCTCTTCAACAGGATTTCCATCTGACTGTTGAGCATCATTGTCATCTTGGACGAGGTCTGACGTTCTGGCAGTATCTCTTTCCCTTTGTAGGATTTCATTCAGGTAAGTACTGTACTTTTTCTTAGGTAAGTAGTGCTCCTCTTCTGAAGATGAGTCTGTAAGGTCATGTAACTCTTGCAGAGCTTCCTCTTCATCAGGTAAGACCTTCTTTGTTCTCTTTTGAGTCTCAGCTCTTGTCCTTGGTTTGACAGGTGAGTTTTCCTCCTTACTCACAGTCGGCATTCTCACTAGTTGTCCAATCGGCAGGAGATGATCTCGATGAAGGGTTTTTACTCCTCCTTTTCCATCTTCAGGTTTCACTTTGTACACAGGAAGATTGGGCATCTTTCCCAGCACAACGTAAGGGATAGGACTCCACCGGCTCTCCAGCTTGTGTTTCCCCTTCAGTCCTAAGTTCCTCAGCAACACTCTGTCGCCGATATCCAATTTCTGGAATCCGACTCTTTTGTCGTAGGACCTCTTGTTCCTCTGGTGTGTCTTGTCGGCAGTTTCAGAGGCAAGCTTGTAAGCTCTCTGCAAGTCCTCTTTCAACTTGGCTACGTAGCGGGAATGGCAAGCTTCATCTTTTCCGTCCGGAGAAGTTCCAAAACACAAGTCTATTGGCAGTCTTGCTTCTCGGCCGAATAACAAGAAATAGGGTGAGTACCCTGTAGCGTCACACTTGGTACTGTTGTATGCATGAACAAGGTAACCAACGTGTTTGCTCCACTGTCTTTTCTTCTCACAGCCAAGAGTTCCCAGCATGGAAAGTAAAGTTCGGTTGAACCTTTCGGGCTGTGGGTCCCCTTGAGGGTGATACGGAGTGGTCCGTGACTTTCGGATTCCCATCATCTTCAAGAGTTCCTTGATTAACTGACTCTCGAAATCTCTTCCTTGATCGGAATGGATCCGAGCTGGTAATCCATAATGTAGGAAATACTTGTCCACCAGTATCTTCGCAACGGTCTGCGCTTTCTGGTTCCTGGTGGGGAAAGCCTGAGCGTAACGTGTAAAGTGATCAGTCATTACTAACACGTTGCTGATGCCTGCAGAATCTGGCTCCATGGACAGGAAGTCGATGCAGACTAAATCCATCGGTCCACTGCTCACGATCTGGTGTAACGGAGCTGCTCTGTGACACGGAGTCTTTCGAGTGACACATGCTCCGCAATTCTTAATGTACTGTTCGACATCACATGCCAGTTTAGGCCAGAAGAAGCGGCTTCTCAACAAGTCTGTAGTCCTCTCTACACCAACGTGTCCCAAGTCATCATGTGAGGCCTTCAACACAACTTCTCTGAACTCTCTTGGTAGGACGAGTTGGGTGACTTCTTCTCCAGAAGGTCTCTTACTTAAGCGATGTAACATCTCATCTTTCATCATCAGCTTTCCCATCTCTTTCTTCAGACGAGCCAGTTCTGGGCTGGAACCCTTTCCTTCAGGCCATTTTCCTTGCTTCACAGCTTGAACTGCAGATCTGATGACTGCATCCTCTTCTTGGGCTTTAATCAGGTCTTGCTTTGACATTTGGCCCAATGACTTCAACTCCAAGTGCGTCGGGAATGCATATATGTCAGGCACACAGTCAGGAGAGGCTCCTAACTGATCCACGTATCTTGGTGGGTTGATCAAGGATCCAGGGATGCAGACTTTCTTGCAGATGGATCTCACACCAGTCTGTGGTATGGTCTCCCATTCCTCTTCACTCTCATCCGTCATCCTGGACAACAGGTCAGCATCTATGTTGTGTATGCCCGGTCTGTACTTGACATCGAAGTCGTATGTGGACAATGCAGACAACCATCTGTGCCCAACCGCACTAAGCTTGGCAGTTGAGAGCACATACGTAAGTGGGTTGTTATCTGTACGCACTGTGAATCTGGCACCATACAAATAATCATGGAATTTATCCACTATGGCCCACTTCAGAGATAGAAACTCCAACTGGTGAATTGCGTAGTTTCTTTCTGGCGGTTTCAACTTCCTGCTGGCGAATGCAACTGGCCTCAGTCCCTCACTGTGTTCTTGATAGAGGACTGCGCCAAGCCCTTTCAAGCTGGCGTCCACGTGCAGGACGTATGGCTTGTTTGGATCTGCGAAAGCCAAGACAGGTGCGTGGGTGAGACAGTGAATAATCTGGTGGAACGCTTCGGTGCAGGACAGGTCCCATCTCTCACCGAAGGGCTCAGAGTCCTTAAGGTAAGTCTTTGTGCTGTCTTTCTCTTGCTTCTTACCCCGCTGCCTTGGGGCATAGCCTTTAGTGAGTTCTGACAACGGCCTGACGATGGCTGAATAGTTGGCGATGAAACGTCTGTAATAGCCACAGAATCCCAAGAACGACTGAAGAGCCTTCAGGTGCGTCGGCTGTGGCCAGTTGGTGACTACTTCAATCTTGTTTGGGTCAGGCGAGACTCCATTGGCCGACACAATATGTCCGAGGTATTTCACCTTGGGCAGGCAAAACTGACACTTGTCGACTGAGATCTTCAGTCCAACCTCTGCAAGACGATCAAGGACTTTGAGAAGTCGCTCTTCATGCTCTTCCAGAGTTCGGCCAAACACAATCAAGTCATCTAGGTAAACTAGGACCTCCAGCAGGTTCATGTCACCCACAGCCTTCTCCATTAATCTTTGGAACGTGGCTGGGGCTCCAGTTATTCCCTGTGGCATCCTTTCGAACTGGAAGAACCCCAGTGGGCAGATGAATGCCGTCTTTTCCTTATCTTCCTCGGCCATGGCGATTTGATAATAGCCACTCCGCAGGTCGAGTACGGAAAACCATTTGCTTCCAGTCATTGAGTCAAGGACATCGTCGATGCATGGAGTTGTATATTGATCTGGGACTGTTCGGCTGTTGAGCAATCTGTAATCGATACACATCCTTACGCTTCCATTCTTCTTTCGAACAATCACGATTGGGGACGCGTAGGGACTCCTTGACTCCTTGATGATCCCTGCACGCAACAGTTCTTGAAGGTGCTTTCTCACGTCTTCCACGTCTGCAGGAGGCAGACGTCGAGAGCGCTCCCGGAACGGTCTTGTATCTGACAATCGGATCGTGTGCTCTACGTCATTGGCTAATCCGACATCCCATTCATGGAGTGAGAACACCTGAGACCTTGTGGACAGCTTTTGACGGAGTCTTCCTTTCCACTCTTCTGAGACAGGTGAGTCTCCAAAGTCGATCAGATTAGCATCCAACTCCGGTGCTGTTATCTTGGAAGGAGTGAGTGGAGTGACAGCGTCAGTCAGGTACATGTGTCCGATGACAGTTCCAACTGGTATGATGGTCTCTGTCAGCGACTCATTCTGGACCAGGATTCTGAAGTGGTTGATGTTCACTTCTTCGCTGGGCACCACCATAGGCTGCAGCAGCAGACCAGCTGGGAGTGGAGCTGTAGGCGATGAGTCAACCATCAGAACTTCTTTTTTAACTTGGTGCTTGAAGTCGACTTTGCAGACTGCACTGCAGTCACCACCAGGGGGTATAGTCAGTGGGCCTGGGCCTTGCCATGTCACATAACCAATATCATCCTCCTCTTCAATGGTTGTTGCAGTACCATGCGGTCTTAGCTCAGTCTCTCTGCGACAAGCTTTAATTCCCAGTGTCTGGGTGATGTCAATGCCCTTCTCCTTACATTGCTGAACCAGACGTCGGACATGACTGGCATTAGTCCCCACGATGACAGAAGTTTGGTCTGCAGTTCGGGGACTGGGGCAGATAAGAGCGAGGACTGTCACGATCTTGTCAGCACCTGCTACTTTCGCTGGGTATTCAAGATCAACCACCACATACCCACGGTAGGGGTAGCTGAGGTCAGACTCACTTAGGCCCCAGAGGGCTAGACCAGACACTGGACGTATTTGGACATCAGACAGGTAGGTTTCATACCAGGACTCGAATATAATGGTCACCTGAGAGCCACTATCGAACAAGGCATCACAAGAATATCCATTCACTTTCAGCGGTACAATGCTTGGTGGGCCAATCAAACCTTCAGGGATGCCAGCAGGCTCTGATGTGGTGACAGCACCTTTCTTGACACAAACTTCACTGGTTGTAGTCTCACCAGACTGCTGTTTGGTCACCTTCAACGCCTGAATTAGCTTCTTTATCACCTTGGCTTGATTCTCAGGGCTCCGGCACTTGGTCGCGTAATGCCCGTTCTCACCACACCGATAGCAGAAATTCTCCTCTGACTTCTTCGGTGGTCTCTTTGGGGAGTTGGAGAACGGGTTAGAAGCCTCCACTGTCGAAACTGCAACTGCAGCATCTGGCTCAGTTACTTTGTTCTTGACTTTCTGTTTCATTCGTTTCATTTCTTTCTTCAAAGCAGCTAGTTCAGAGTCTTGGCGGTTCTCTGGACCAGGTGGCATACTCATGTGTGTAGCCTCTGCGTAGTCTTCTTTGAAGTGGGCTTGTTTGGTCACCACTGATGCAACCATTGACTTTAGCTCTTTTAGTTCAGCCTTTAAGTTCTGGATCTCAGTCTGTTTCACATCCACTTCTGGGTTGACATGTACTTGGCGTACTGAAGCACTGAGCTTCTTCCTAGATGCCTCATATTCCTCTTCAGTGCGAATCTCACTCAAGAGCTGTAGAAATGTTGGCGGAGCAGTCTTCCTTTCGCGCAAGCGCAGCTGAATCAGCATCAAGTCTGAGGCGGTAGCACCCCTCAGCAGTTGCTCCAGTCTGGCTTTATCCATGCAGCTAGCAGGAAGGCCTCCTCTCTGTATCACCTTCGCCAGAGACCGTTCTAAGCGTCTGAGGAAGTCAGATAGCTTCTCTCCTGATTGCTGTTGCATCAGTCGGAATGCGAAGTAGAGATCATCGCCAGACTCAGCACTTCCAAACGCACTTTCAAGGGCTTCCAAGCACTCTTTTGGACTGGCGTCTGAGCTGGCGTGTCGCACTGCTTTCACTATTTCTAGGGCTGGCCCTCTCAAGCTTCCCATTAGTCTTCTTCTTTTCTCTCTGTCAGAGCAGTCAGTCTCCTCCACCATAAGCCATGCTTGCTCTAGCCAATGGTCAAATGGTTCTTCTCCTGGTGGGGTTGGTAGGACTCCTGAGAACATGCGTAAACGAACATAGTGTCCCCCATCAGACGGTTTGTTTGTCTTGTCCAACAAATCACCGACAGCACGTAGTATGGATTCAGTGGAGCTTTGGGGCGGTTCTGTACTGGGTATTAGTGATTTAAGGTCCTCCATTGTCTTTCCTTCAGCCTGTAGTAGCCCTTTTAGTTTATCATTAAACTCTTCAGCAGCTGCTTGTGCTTCTCCTATGATGATAATAGGCCACGCCTCTCCACCATCAATAGGCACAACTTCAGGAGGGACACTCGGATCCTTAACTGTCTCTTTGGTCTCACACAAGACCATCCGACGGTTCAGTCTTGCACTGAAATTCTTCCCTCTGACACGCACCCGTCCCAAGCACTTCACAGTTTCAAGGGATTCTTCCACTTTGTTGATCTCCACATCTTCTGGGACGATGGTCATCAAGGCATGAGTCACATCTAGGCCCTCGCCACGACACCAGCTCTTTAGCTCTGATATAAGTGCGATTTGATCCATTTTAATACTGCTTGTAAGTAAACTTTTTAATTATTAATACTTAGAAATCCAAAATCATCTCAGCAGTGCCTCCATTTTATGTAGCGGTCCCCTCGGTAATCATGCAGTGGAGGGGAGGGCTTTTGAGTTCTTTTAAATAAATTAACTTAACTCTGATTAACTCAGTTTTAATTATCTTGGATTTCTTTTACTAATAAATTACTCAAGCTGTTTTTAAAACCACACTATCATGAAATGACCTTTTTATGCAGTTTTAACCCAAAGCATATAGTAATAAGCCTTTTTAACTTCAGTTTTACCTTAGTGCTTACTTGTAACCAAATGGACCCTCTATTCTAAACAGAAATAGGCAATCAAATGAATTCACACAAGTCAGTATATAGAAAAATAGTTCTCAATTATTTAGTTCTCTTTGTGCAATGATAGTGCAAAAATAGTAAATAGACAAATACAATAAAATACAAAATGTAAACAAGTGCTCTGTGAACACTATAGGTTCAAAACCTTAATAATATACCCCTCTTCCTTCAGGGATATAAACAGACAACAATACTCTTATTGCAAAATACAAAAATGTAAATAAATACCTTCTCAAAGATATTAATTCAATGTAAACAGTAAACACTCTTTAAGTTACCCTGAGTCACTTAAGGACACCTATGCTAAGTTGTGGGCCCACACACACACACTCACACAAAGACACAGTCCCTCAAAGCCGGCAAAACTATGCTAAGTTCCCCAAAACCTTTAAGTTGCAGGCCTGTTTGTTGCTCGTGTGCGTTGTGGCCTCAAACCAGCAATGGTCCCTTCACTCCTCAGTGATCCAAAAGAAAGATGACGTTTCTGTAGCTCCAAGCTCAGTCACTCACAGGTGTAGGTATAGCAGCAGCAGCCTAGCATGTGTGCAGTCCAGACAGTATCCTCATCCCACGTTGCCAGAGAACTTTGAGTGAAGCTCTGGTTGTTCTAGCTCTAACTGGAATGTCCTCTTTGTGTCTTCCAGTCGAAAACAACAGACTACCACATCAACAGTCCAACTGTGGAAGTTAAACTATGTCTAGAAAACGTCTGTCCACGTGCAATGAACAGACACTAAACTCACTGAGCTAGCGTTAGCATTAGCGTTAGCATGTCAGCACAAACCAGTCACTGAATTTCGTGTAGAACATTCAGTTGCTTCTCCAAACGTGTCGATTGTCCTCTCATTCTGACTGTTGTGTAAACACTCTTGAGACACAAAATATACACGCAGGTTTGTGCACTGCAACTTATAATAATAAACAGAGTTTATCTGAATATCTGCTCACTCATTCCGCCTCTTGCGCAACATCTCTCCTCCAACCGTGTCTCTCTTTCTCCCGTCCGTGCAGCAACACACTCTCTCACTACGTTCCCATACAGAATGTTAACCCCATGAGTGCTGGTATAGAAATAACAGATTCACGTTTCTTTTAAAACAAAAACAAACAAACTCCTAATGAATGTCATAAAGTTACAAAACGTTTTTAAACAAAACACTTCATACTTTTATAAAGGCTTTTAACACTTTTTAAACAAACCCTTATTTAAATTATTTTAATAATAGTTAAGCATAACCTATTTCTTAACTGGGTTACATACATATTTTGAGATGGGGGTCCGTGGCCCAATAGAGATAATTCTGGGGGTCCTGAATGAAAAAGGTTGAGTACCACTGAGATAGAAACATGGTTCCTGTTAGGGTCTTCAAAATAAACCTTGTACGAGGGCTCCTGTTAGGGTCTTCAAAATAAACCTTGTACGAGGGCTCCTGTTAGGGTCTTCAAAATAAACCTTGTACGAGGGCTCCTGTTAGGGTCTTCAGGGTGTTTCTGTTGACCAGTGAGGAAGATCCTGTACAGGAATCTTGTTCTTTCGTTGACTTTTTTGATTATCTGGCAACCACACGGAAAAGTAGACTTTCTACTGACAGCTTGTCCGTATAAAAGATCGATGCACTTCAGGTCGTTCAATCTCATAATTGCACACTTTTAAAACGTTGTTGTCAATATTGGGAGCTTTGCACTTATATTGAAGCGTGTTTTAAGTCGATCGTAAGACTTTTAATCAGCAACGCTTTTTCTTCACACTCGTGTGAACGTACCCTTACAAGTCTTTATATGTAATGAGAGAAAACAGTTGGCTGTGTTTAAAAGGAATCCGTTGTACTTGTTGACGAGCTACCGCATGTTTAGTGTTTTTTTATGAAGGGCCAACTGAAACTGGCCGACCATGTCAGACTCCCAGCTTCTTGTATCTACCGTGATCAGTGCAAATGTTGATTGAATCTTGAATAGTTTTCATTTAGTTTTTCGTCACATTTTTGTCACCTGGAATGTTTTGATGTTTTAGTATAGCCTACTAAATATCATAAGATTTTAGTCGACTAAATCTACAGTTGATGTAGTCGACTGAAATGTATTTTGGCGGGCCTTGATGGCCGTTGTAATGACTGATTATACACTTGCTGAAAATGGCCGATCTACAAGCTCACAACGCGTCGTTGTTGTGAGCTTGTAGATCGGCTATTTTCAGCACGCAACCAAATGCAAAATGACTTATACTGGATCCCTTGTCCACTAGTCCCTCCCTAACATTTTTAGTCTAGTTTTTATTTGTTGACGAAATTGTCAATATTATATTTAGTCTTATAGTTTTAGTCACCATAGCTTAGTTTCCATTTGGTTCCCATTTAGTTTGTGAAAAAAGGTCGTCGACAAACTTTTTTTTTGTCATATAGTATTAGTCGACAAAATCAACACTGCTACCGTAATTACCCCAATAGATGAGCATACATGGTAAACAGCAACGGGCCTGACTGACCTGACTGTTTGTGTTGATGACAGAAAGTCTAGTGAAGACATAATAAATAAAACACTGGAAGATAACTAATACTAACCCTGACGTAAAATAAATAACAAGAACAGCAACACCCCGAGAGGAGAGCACCTTAGTGGCTCCTCAGTGGCTCCTCAGTGGCACCTCAGTGGCAC
>NC_136789.1:33452352-33454852 GCF_951216825.1 Electrona antarctica
AAGAAAGGAAGGAAGGAAGGAAGAGAAAGAAAGAAAGAAAGAAAGAAAGAAAGAAAGAAAGGAAGGAAGGAAGGAAGGAAGGAAGGAAGGAAGGAAGGAAGAAAGAAAGAAAGAAAGAAAGAAAGAAAGAAAGAAAGAAAGAAAGAAAGAAAGAAAGAAAGAAAGAAAGAAAGAAAGAAAGAAAGAAAGAAAGAAAGAAAGAAAGACAGACAGACAGACAGACAGACAGACAGACAGACAGACAGACAGACAGACAGACAGACAGACAGACAGACAGACAGACAGACAGACAGACAGACAGACAGACAGACAGACAGACAGACAGGAAGGAAGGGCGAAGGAAGGAAGGAAGGACGAAGGAAGGAAGGAAGGAAAGGAAGGAAGGCCTAGCGGTCCTCTGAGCAGGTGAAACATGGCGCCCGCTGGCCTAGCGGTCCTCTGAGCAGGTGAAACAGGGCGCCCGCTGGCCTAGCGGTCCTCTGAGCAGGTGAAACAGGGCGCCCGCTGGCCTAGCGGTCCAGGAGCAGGTGAAATATGGCGCCCGCTGGCCTAGCGGTCCAGGAGCAGGTGAAATATGGCGCCCGCTGGCCTAGCGGTCCTCTGAGCAGGTGAAACAGGGCGCCCGCTGGCCTAGCGGTCCTCTGAGCAGGTGAAACATGGCGCCCGCTGGCCTAGCGGTCCAGGAGCAGGTGAAACAGGGCGCCCGCTGGCCTAGCGGTCCAGGCGCATCTTGCCACATATAGGCTCTGGCCTGACAGCGCGTCACGTGTTCGAGTCCCGTTCATGACGACCTTTGCTGCGTGTCTCTCCCCTTCTCTCTCTCTCTCCCTTTTTCCTGTCAATCTGCACTTCTATCTACCAATAGAGCGTCGCAGTCCCGCCCCATTTCAGAACACAGTCCCGCCCCATTTCAGAACACAGTCCCGTCCCCTTTCAGAACACAGTCCCGCCCCCTTTCAGAACACAGTCCCGTCCCATTTCAGAACACAGTCCCGCCCCCTTTCAGAACACAGTCCCGTCCCATTTCAGAACACAGTCCCGCCCCCTTTCAGAACACAGTCCCGCCCCCTTTCAGAACACAGTCCCGCCCCCTTTCAGAATGACGAGGGCCCAGGAAATAATTCCCCATTCATTTTCCCCATAGACGTTTCAAAAAGATTAATTTAAAGACATTTAAGCCGCGGACAGAGACAACAGCACAGTTGACAAATCATGGGGGTGCATACTTAGTTTAGACTGGTCATTGGTTAGACATGGGTTAAGGTTAGGTTTAGGTGTGCTGCCCCGTGGGAGGTTAGGTTTAGGGTGAGGGTTTGAGATAGGTTGTAGTTGCAGGACTAATGACTGGTCTAACCAATGACTAGTCTAAACCAAAAACTGTCTAAACTAAGTACTGCACCCCAAATCATGACAATAAACAAATGTTTCTGGGCCGAACAAATAATTAGAAAGAAGAAAAAGGTTTTCATTAAAGCTGCTACAGGTATAAGCAATAATATGTCAACATTTTAATGACCTTTTTATTTTTTTATTTTTTTGGTATTCAGACAGCCAGCAATGAGTAAAACGCTCCCAAAAAATGTTAAGTCTCTGTGACACATCTAGGGGCCGCAATCTGCATTCAAAGATTTTCCTAGAAGCTTTGTCATTGGTCGATTTGCCTGTCTACGTCCTGATTGGTTAGTCATTGCGACCAGGTTTTTTTCGACCAATGACAAAGCTTCTAACATCTTTGAATGCAGATTGCGGCCCCTAGATGTGTCACAGAGACTACATTTTTTGGGGAGTGTTCTACCCATTGCTGGCTGTCTGAATACCAACAAAAAAAAGAAGGTCATTCAAATGTTGACATCTTATTGCTTAGCAGCTTTAAGTGGTTAATGTATGTTTTGTAATAATACGGAAATCAAAGTAATAACTAGTAGTTTTCCTGTAATTGTAGTGGAGTAAAAATACAGAAAATGTGAAATACTTCAGTAAATGTAATCAGTTACTTTCCGCCAGCTGCCCACTTCATGTTGTCAATGGATCGTTGCTGCTCATTGATTGGCTGTTGCTGCCGCACGGCTCCAGCCAATCAGCAGCGAGCGAGGCAGCAGTGTTATTGAGCAGCAGTTAGACATAATCCCATTTACACACACACACACACACACACACACACACACACACACACACACACACGCGCGCACGCACGCACGCACACGCACATGCACACACGACACACACGCACCGGCACCGATTACGATGAATAGATTACACCTAATCTCATCAAAATGGATGGGATGTCGAACTAAAGTAAGCTAGTGACGTTAAATAGTGAGTGCATTTGCGTGCGTGCGTGCGTGCGTGCGTGCGTGCGTGCGTGCGTGCGTGCAACACGTCACAAAGTAAGCTTGTGCTATCCCTGCTATTTCCTGCTAAAAGTATACAGACATTTTCGACATGGAAACAATTGACGATTATGCAAAAAAGTATCTCGTTTATCTCAAATAAGACTATA
>NC_136789.1:33459852-33473525 GCF_951216825.1 Electrona antarctica
ATTCACTTATTTCCATCGAAATAAGTAGTAAAGTGTGCCGCTTGGTTCCATTTGTACACTCTCGGAGTTACAGACCCATAAGGGTCCATTTGGTTCCAAACTATATCATTTAGCTGCATGGGGACCCCCTGGAACTCCCTCCTCAAGGACCCCCTGGGGGTCCCTGGACCCCCTGGAACGGAACTCCCTCCTCAAGGACCCCCTGGGGGTCCCCGGACCCCCTGGAACGGAACTCCCTCCTCAAGGACCCCCTGGGGGTCCCCGGACCCCCTGGAACTCCCTCCTCAAGGACTCCCTGGGGGTCCCTGGACACCACTGGAATAACTGATCACTACACAGAGACGTTCAGTGTTGGTTAGGGCTGTGAATCTTTTCACAGATTCTCTATTAAAAATGATTCTCGATTGAATACATAGGATTTCATCACGATCTACTCCAGTCTTGAACTGAAGTGACTATACAGTAACTTGAACATGACTGAAGACATGATGTTTACTGTGATTAGGGTAAGCTTACATTTCATAACACCTTTCACATGTAGTGAAAACTCCTGTAACTGTAACCAGAAAAATATGAATCGATTTTGGAAAATATGAATCGATTTTGAATCGTTCATAACGGGAATCGCGATTCGAATTCGAATCGATTTCGATGTCGGTGGTGGTGGATGATGACTGGCTGGCTGGCGTCCATTCCAGCCGGAGACAACACTATACCCTAGCCTCGGTCCCAGGCTTACTTATCTGCGAAATCGAAAAGCCTGGTCACAAATTAACGTACGGCAGAGAAGCTATCGGCGGATGTATCCTCCTGAACATCCGTCAGATGTATTTCCCCCGGATACGATATTTTCCCGAACCAATCAAAACACTTGTTTCATTTGCAGATAATGTAAACTGATTTGTAAAGCATCAACGTAATTTTCTTGGGCGATACTTCCGCTAAAATCCCGTCCAAACAAAAGATAGTCTTTACAGCGTAGGTCTTGCCCAGGGTGGCTCTACCCTCAGTTTTCTGCCTCTCTCTATTACCGTGATATAGCTTTACAAACTAAAACAAACAGACTGCTTAAAGCAGTGCATGGTTTTCAAGTTTCAACCCTTTTCACATCAAGGCTCCTCTAAATGCTGTCTGCCTTTATGTCTCTGTGTTTGTCACTTCCAATTCCACTTGTAGAGTCTCTATCTGGTGCAGCGAGTTCTCTTTTCCTGATTGGATAAAATTGGTATCCTGACCTGAAAATGCCTTTTCTGTTTACCAAAGAACTGGCGAGACGTGCCTGGAGACTCCTGTTCCTGAACTAACACTCCATGGGTATTGGTGGGGGAAGTAACTATAAGTGCTTTCACTTATAGTACTTAAGTATTTGTACTTTACTTGAGTATTTCCATTTTCCAGTACTTTTACTTCTACTCCACTACATCTCACAGGCAAATATTGTACTTTTAACCCATTCTGGGCGGGAACCCCTTTTGGTATTTAAAGCATTATATGTTATACTTTTAGCTTTTGAAATATTGCAGATCTACAAGCTTGTAGGTCTGCTATTTTTGAAAAATTGTGAAAATGTCGTGCAAATCTTTGAATATATATTCTTTCACAGCGAACGTTTTTAACTCAAATCTTTGTTCTGGGGGGGTTCCTGCCTGGGGGGGTTCCTGCCTGGTCGGCGGCCAATTACATATCATTCTGGGTCTCCTTGACATGAAAATGTTTGAGAACCACTGACAGAAAACTGTCAGGACTAGAAGACATTTGTAGAATCGTTCCCAGGTTTAAATGGGTTAAACCAAACCACACCAAAGGGTCGGGTCGGGACAAAACTACACCAATGCAACTCCTTGCATTTGGTGTGGTTTACAATCACACCTGTGTGAACTGAGCGGTGCACATGTATTGTTTTACTTACTCTCTACTGTATTGTAGTGCAGGGGTTCTCAACCCGTGGGTCGCGACCCCCTGGGGCGTCGCCAAATTATTTTGGGGGGTCCCCAAATTATTTTCAAAAAATAATATATATTTTTTTGCAACTGAATGGCTGGAAAAGAGAAAGTTAGAGTTGACATAGTACACATAGTACATGCATAAACCTTCCTTAAGGATTATATCTGGTTTCAGTATTTATTTATGATGTATTTTAGCGGCCAATTTGTATTGGGGGTGGGGAGGGGGTCGGGACGGGGGTCACAAGACACGGCCAAGGCATTTCTGGGGGTCCCCGGCCAAAAACATTGAGAACCCCTGTACTTTGATATTTTTTTGGAAACAATCTCTGAGAAATGACAGAGTTACCGTATGGTGGTCCACGGGGGGGGGGGTCCCCGGAAATCCAGACACCCAGGAACATGGCCAGGGGGGACGCCACTGTTCCGGTGAGCCTTCCCGCGTCCAAAACGGTCGAGAAATGACAGTTTTACTGTGTTGCAGCTTTCCGTGCTCGGACAGACAGACACAGGGACACGTATAGCCTACATACATACAGAGGGACACACATAACTGAGATCATCTTGGTCATCTTTGAGCAGGCCACCATTGGACAGGTTAAAGATGGAGTGCCACAATCTTTGTATTTTTTTTTCATGTGTCTGAGGTGACAGTAATTATTAGACACCCTGGAGTCGTTGTTATGTGCAATGCTGTATTAACTTTGTATTTAGGGTTTCTTCCTGAGGCTGAACCCTTGACAGTCAAACGGGCCAATGAAATAAACAGTAATATAGTGACATCACACTATCAGCCCCTCCCCTAACCCCTCGCCCTTCATCATACAACTATAGCTGTGGGTGCGGCTTCAGTTCAGGTGGATCACCACCCATCACCACCCACCAAGCAAACCAGGCATACTTAATGAATAAAAATGACATTTTAACAAAACCTTTTTGAAAAAATGATATCTCCTTATATAACAATAAGACCTGATGATCATGTTTTAGGGTAGAAAAAAATCACGGCACTCACACATCTTTAAGAACATTGTGTCTGACCCCTCCCATGTACTATACCCTGAGTATCGGCTAATGCCATCAGGTAGGAGGTACAAGGTCCATGCGTGCAAATATAATAATAGGTACAAGCATTCCTTTGTCCCTCTGTCAATCACACTCCTTAACAGAGTCCTTGCAGAGGGCAGACAGGGTAGGGGTCGAAGGTTATGAGGTGATGTTCTTCCCCTCTTTTGCACTAGGTATGGTGGTGTGTGGTATTTTAATGTTGTACGGGTCACTGTGTGCCTTTGTTGTCTTGTATTGTGTATTGTATTGTATCTGTATCTGTATGCTGCAGGGCGGGTCCTTGGGGTCCAAGACAAATTTCTCCCTCGGGAGACTGTTATAGAATGTTTTGGAGAGCACTTATAACACAGTTAAACAACATAATGAGACAGACACAATTCAGACTTTAGTATTCGAATACGGAGACAGCATATCAAGCGTTACAATGGAACACCATACTCAACACAATTGATTGATTGATTGATTGATTGAAATTTTATTAACAGTTTGCAGAATTACAGTACATTTCAAGCACAAACTCAATACAAAGGCTGTTAACTGTGAGTGGACGACCCAATTAAGCATTACACTTGTTTACAACAGGGTCCACCATGTTCAATTCATCAAAACATTTAGAGACGTACAAATAGACACTTCTATATAGACAAAGAACAGAACAGGAATTCATCATAATGGAGGTAAAAAGGGAGAAGAAACATATACAGTGAGGGGAAAAGATTTTACGGGGGCCAGTTTCGAATTGCAGCCATCCGTAGGTGCCCTTTGAGAGCGTTTTTGAAGGAGTCAAGGGATTCGCATGTCTTAATGACTGTTGGTAGGGCGTTCCACATTTTTGTGGCATAGGAGCGAAAATAATTGAGTCCCTTGTTTGTGCCGAATCTGGGTTGTACATGGTTCGTTGCACTCCCTCTGGTGTTGTGGGTGTGGACTTCGTTAACATTAAGGAAATATCTAGACAGGTACATGGGTATCTTGGTGGAGTATCGAATTCAGTCAGACTGATGCTTAAATACCTTCCTACTCCCTCAGGGAGTAGATGGGACCGTCATCCACTCCCTCAGGGAGAGTAGGTGGGTCTTAACACATGAGACAATGGAAGAACCCTTCCCTCAGTCCACCTCAAATGTCAGTAAAGATAATAATGGGACAGAAAACAGCTTCTCATAGTTTAGTTTCCTATGAGTGATTTGATCTCCTTAAATGTATAACTTAGTGTATTCCGAATTTCCTCGACAAGACAAAATAAAGAAACCTTGAACCTTGAACCTTCATGATGGAGAGGAGGCACCGCTCCAAAAACGTTTTGTCCCGTCCGGACCCTTCGTTGTGGTCTGAGCTTTAAAACGTTTTGTCCCGTCCGGACCCTTCGTTGTGGTCTGAGCTTTACTCCACCACAATCATTCAAAACTTTAGTTACTTGTTTTGATGATTATTACAAAATAATACAATAATACAATAATATGTCAGCCCTATACATTTCGGCCATTTAAAAATAGCCGATCTACAATATCACGGTGCGCTCTGTGAGCCTGTAGAACTGCTATTTTCAAAAGATTGTTATACATTTGATTTTATACATTTGAAAACTTGTTTGTTTGAAAACTAGGCTATATATTTTGATGCCAATACTCTTGTACTTTGACTCAAGTAGGATACATTTTTAGTTCTGGACTTGTAACAACATATGCCTAAATTGCAGTTTTTTACTTGAGTAAGACATGTGAGTACTTTTTCCACCATCGCTTATTTGATCTCACTTGCCCTCCATTTAAAGATGGAGTGCCATGATTGTTTTCCACCCTAAAACATGATCATGGTTTTTATTAAATCATTATATCAGATCATTATTATTATATGAGGACGAAGAATTTTTTCAAAGAAGTGTACAGTATTTGTAAAATTCTGTGGACATGCCCACCAGTTCATTAAGTATGCCTGGTTTGCCTGGTGGGTGGTGATGGGTGGTGATCCACCTGAACTGAAGCTGCACCCACAGCTGTTGTTGTATGATAAAGGGTGACGGGAGGGGTTTAGGGGAGGGGATGATATAGTGATGTCACTATATCACTCATTTTTTTTATTGCCACGTTTGACTGTCAAGGTTTCAGCCACCAGGAAGAAACCCTAAATACAAAGGGAAGACATAATTGCACATAACAACCACACCAAGGGCTCTAATGAAGTACTGTCACCTCATAAACACATGACATAACAACCACACCAAGGGCTCTAATGAAGTACTGTCACCTCATAAACACATGACATAACAACCACACCAAGGGCTCTAATGAAGTACTGTCACCTCATAAACACATGACATAACAACCACACCAAGGGCTCTAATGAAGTACTGTCACCTCATAAACACATGACATAACAACCACACCAAGGGCTCTAATGAAGTACTGTCACCTCATAAACACATGACATAACAACCACACCAAGGGTTCTAATGAAGTACTGTCACCTCATAAACACATGACATAACAACCACACCAAGGGCTCTAATGAAGTACTGTCACCTCATAAACACATGACATAACAACCACACCAAGGGCTCTAATGAAGTACTGTCACCTCATAAACACATGACATAACAACCACACCAAGGGCTCTAATGAAGTACTGTCACCTCATAAACACATGACATAACAACCACACCAAGGGTTCTAATGAAGTACTGTCACCTCATAAACACATGACATAACAACCACACCAAGGGGTCTAATGAAGTACTGTCACCTCATAAACACATGACATAACAACCACACCAAGGGCTCTAATGAAGTACTGTCACCTCATAAACACATGACATAACAACCACACCAAGGGGTCTAATGAAGTACTGTCACCTCATAAACACATAACAACCACACCAAGGGGTCTAATGAAGTACCGTCACCTCATAAACACATGACATAACAACCACACCAAGGGCTCTAATGAAGTACTGTCACCTCATAAACACATGACATAACAACCACACCAAGGGCTCTAATGAAGTACTGTCACCTCATAAACACATGACAACCACACCAAGGGGTCTAATGAAGTACTGTCACCTCATAAACACATGACAACCACACCAAGGGCTCTAATGAAGTACTGTCACCTCATAAACACATGACATAACAACCACACCAAGGGCTCTAATGAAGTACTGTCACCTCATAAACACATGACATAACAACCACACCAAGGGCTCTAATGAAGTACTGTCACCTCATAAACACATGACATAACAACCACACCAAGGGCTCTAATGAAGTACTGTCACCTCGTAAACACATGACATAACAACCACACCAAGGGGTCTAATGAAGTACTGTCACCTCATAAACACATGACAACCACACCAAGGGCTCTAATGAAGTACTGTCACCTCATAAACACATGACATAACAACCACACCAAGGGGTCTAATGAAGTACTGTCACCTCATAAACACATGACAACCACACCAAGGGCTCTAATGAAGTACTGTCACCTCATAAACACATGACATAACAACCACACCAAGGGGTCTAATGAAGTACTGTCACCTCATAAACACATGACAACCACACCAAGGGCTCTAATTATGCGTAGCAACAAACATGTACTGTATGGACCCCTTGCTTCTAGAAAGCCTGGTGTTTCAATCACCGTACAGGTTGAGGTACACAACATTTCCACTGTTATTTCAAATAGATTGTCCAAGACAAGGAGTAGCCTGAAGAGAGAATGCTGCTTGGTTAATGTACCTCACAGGCATCACAGTCCCCAAAAATCTGATAACAAGCTAAACCTTGCCTTGTTTAACATCAGGTCATTAACAAATAAGTCCTCCTCTGTAAATGATATAATATGTAAAGAGAAGCTAGATATTATCTTTCTAACAGAGACATGGCTTGGCTCAGATGGAGCTGTTCTCCTAGCGCCAGCCTGTCCCGCAAACTACAGTTTCATCCACTCTGTTCGCGAGGCTAAGAAAGGAGGTGGACTGGCAATAATTTTTTCAGACACTTCAAGGCTCTGACTCTCGGCAGCTTTTCATCCTTTGAATACCAGGCCACAATACTGCAGGGTCAGTCCTCTATCCCAATGATCAGCATTTATCGTCCTCCAAAGTGCAGCAAAGCTGTATTTCTAACAGAAATATCAGAACTTTTATCTATCTGTTCCACTAACTATGACAGAACTCTTATCTCAGGTGATCTTAATCTTCACCTGGACGATGCTTCAAATGCGGTGGCTCTGGGTTTCTTAGAGTTATTGCACTCCTTTGAGTTTATCCAACATGTTGTTGGGCCTACACATAAACAGGGGCACACTCTGGACCTGGTGATTTCTAGAGGTCTGAACATCACTGTTGAAAGGACTATTGAAATGCCTGAGCTATCAGACCACTATTTGCTGTGTTTTAATATGACTGTCTCTGATCTAGAGAAAAACATCACTGAATATACTATAAAAAAGCGTTTTTTTAGCTCATCTGCAGCCAACGAGTTCTCTCGTCATCTGGGCCCCCCTGTACGATACTCCCCCAGTGAATGATATGGTCCAAATGTTTAATCTTAAACTAGAGTCAGCTCTTGACATAGTGGCTCCTATGAAAACTAAAAAGAAACAGAACACCAGAGTAACACCCTGGATAAATGAGCATACACGTTCACTGAAGCAAGATTGTCGTAGAGCTGAGCGAGCTTGGAGAAAAAACAAACTCACCATCCACCTAGAGATTCTTAAAAAGTCAACAGTCGCCTATAACAAAGCCCTGCGTCTGGCAAGGCAGGCTTATTTCTCTGGCATTATTAATGAGACCATTGAACGAAACTTTACCCCCCCCCCCCAGTCCTACAAGCAGTCGTTCCCGGCTTCTAAAGCTAAGTGTAATGAGTTTGCATGCTTTTTTGATAACAAAATTTGTAACATTAGAGCTGATATTATGAATGGTGCTGCTGCTAGCTCAAGCCCTCAAACAGCAGCTAATGGTGCCAGGGTTGATCTCTCCAGGGGGAGCCTATTGTCTTTCTGCACAATTGATGAAGACGAACTCCGAAAAACCATATCTCAGATGACATCATCCTCCTGTTCATTGCACACAATTCCCACCACCTTTCTCAAAGAGGTTTTAGATAGTGTGATTGGAGATATCCTAAAAATTGTAAACAGCTCTCTACAATCAGGCGTCTTTCCAGACTCACTGAAGACGGCTGTAGTTAGGCCCTTACTCAAGAAACACAATCTTGATCCCTCTGTGCTGGGTAACTATCGACCCATTTCTAATCTGCCCTTTCTGGGCAAGGTTTTAGAAAAATGCATCTTTCATCAATTGGATGTGTTTCTACAGAACAACAATGTGCATAACAAATTCCAATCTGGCTTTAGGAAAGGCCACAGCACAGAAACAGCACTTGTAAAAGTAATTAATGATCTTAGGGTGTCTGCTGACAAGAAACATGTTTCCGTTCTTTTACTTCTAGATCTAACGGCTGCATTTGACACGATAGGCCTGTCTGGCACGGCCCTGTCCTGGTTTTCCTCCTACCTAACAAACAGAAGCTATTTTGTCAATCTAGCTGAGTTTGACTCAGACAAACACAACATCGGTTCTGGTATTCCACAGGGCTCGATTCTTGGTCCTCTGTTATTCTCCCTGTACATACTGCCATTGGGAGAACTCATTACCAATCACGGAGTCAATTTTCATTTCTATGCTGATGATACCCAACTATATATTTCTGTAGCTCCAGATGATCTCTGTGCCTTAGACCCGCTGTCCAGCATCAAATGCTGGATGAGTGAGAACTTTCTCAAGCTAAATGAGGATAAGACAGAAGTTCTCATAACCGGTTCTAGTGAGCAGAAAGAATCGATAAAAAGCAGACTTGGCAACCTGACTGTAGAAAGTAACAGTACAGTAAAGAACTTGGGGATCATTATTGATTCTGAATTGAATTTTAATTCACACATTAATCATGTTACCAAGATTGCCTTTTTTCATCTTAGAAATATTGCACGAATCAGAGCCTATTTGTCACTGGACGATGCAAAAACGCTAATCCACGCCTTTGTTTTTTCTCGGCTTGATTACTGCAATGCACTTTTTTCTGGATTGCCTAAGAAAACAACTGACAGATTACAACTTGTCCAAAATGCAGCAGCCAGAGTCTTAACTAGAACTAAGATGAGAGAACATATTACTCCAGTCTTGGCCTCATTGCACTGGCTTCCGGTTGTTTTTAGGATTGATTTTAAAATTATTTTACTTGTTTATAAAGCTCTCAATGGTCTCGCACCTTCCTACCTACATGACTGCCTGCCGAAATATGTCCCAAACCGCCCCCTAAGGTCTTCCACTGCTGGCTTGCTCGCTTTGCCTAAAACAATGGCAACTAAAAAATACGGGGAAGCAGCTTTTTGCTTCTACGGGCCGACGGCGTGGAACAAACTCCCACTGTACCTTCGACAGGCAGCCTCTGTAGACATTTTTAAAGCTCAGCTCAAGACCCACTTTTACACCCTTGCTTTTAATTGATTTATTTGTCTTTTTAAAAAAATGTTATTCATGTCCTCACTGTATTGTTTATGCCCTGCCTTTCTTTTCTTTTTTTGTGTAAAGCACTTTGAGCTGCATTTCATGTCATGAAAGGTGCTATACAAATAAAGTTTTATTATTATTATTATTATTATTAATGAAGTACTGTCACCTCATGACAAACTGGACAAAAAAATCACTGCACTCCATCTTTAAACTACAACACATCACGTGTTAATCCTCCCATCCCTGGGTGTGCTTCTCTGTACCTCCAGGCCCCAGAATGGCTCCATGATCCTCTACAACCGCAAGAAGGTGAAGTACCGGAAAGATGGATACTGCTGGAAGAAGAGGAAGGACGGGAAGACCACCCGAGAAGACCACATGAAGCTCAAGGTCCAGGGAGTGGAGGTCAGTACATGATCCTAAACATATAGACCACATGAAGCTCAAGGTCCAGGGAGTGGAGGTCAGTACATGCTCCTATAAACCTATAGACCACATGAAGCTCAAGGTCCAGGGAGTGGAGGTCAGTACATGATCCTTTAAACCTATAGACCACATGAAGCTCAAGGTCCAGGGAGTGGAGGTCAGTAAATGCTCCTAAACCTATAGACCACATGAAGCTCAAGGTCCAGGGAGTGGAGGTCAGTACATGCTCCTAAACCTATAGACCACATGAAGCTCAAGGTCCAGGGAGTGGAGGTCAGTACATGCTCCTATAAACCTATAGACCACATGAAGCTCAAGGTCCAGGGAGTGGAGGTCAGTACATGATCCTAAACCTATAGACCACATGAAGCTCAAGGTCCAGGGAGTGGAGGTCAGTACATGATCCTAAACCTATAGACCACATGAAGCTCAAGGTCCAGGGAGTGGAGGTCAGTACATGCTCCTAAACCTATAGACCACATGAAGCTCAAAGTCCAGGGAGTGGAGGTCAGTACATGATCCTATAAACCTATAGACCACATGAAGCTCAAGGTCCAGGGAGTGGAGGTCAGTACATGCTCCTAAACCTATAGACCACATGAAGCTCAAAGTCCAGGGAGTGGAGGTCAGTACATGATCCTATAAACCTATAGACCACATGAAGCTCAAGGTCCAGGGAGTGGAGGTCAGTACATGATCCTATAAACCTATAGACCACATGAAGCTCAAGGTCCAGGGAGAGGAGGTCAGTACATGATCCTAAACCTATAGACCACATGAAGCTCAAGGTCCAGGGAGTGGAGGTCAGTACATGATCCTAAACCTATTGACCACATGAAGCTCAAGGTCCAGGGAGTGGAGGTCAGTACATGATCCTAAACCTATAGACCACATGAAGCTCAAGGTCCAGGGAGTGGAGGTCAGTACATGCTCCTAAACCTATAGACCACATGAAGCTCAAGGTCCAGGGAGTGGAGGTCAGTACATGATCCTATAAACCTATAGACCACATGAAGCTCAAGGTCCAGGGAGTGGAGGTCAGTACATGCTCCTAAACCTATAGACCACATGAAGCTTAAGGTCCAGGGAGTGGAGGTCAGTACATGCTCCTAAACCTATAGACCACATGAAGCTCAAGGTCCAGGGAGTGGAGGTCAGTACATGCTCCTAAACTAGAAGGTCCAGGGAGTGGAGGTCAGTACATGCTCCTAAACCTATAGACCACATGAAGCTCAAGGTCCAGGGAGTGGAGGTCAGTACATGCTCCTAAACCTATAGACCACATGAAGCTCAAGGTCCAGGGAGTGGAGGTCAGTACATGATCCTAAACCTATAGACCACATGAAGCTCAAGGTCCAGGGAGTGGAGGTCAGTACATGCTCCTAAACTAGAAGGTCCAGGGAGTGGAGGTCAGTGATGGTCCTAGACCAGGGGTACCCACACGTTTTTGACTTGAGAGCTACTTTCAAAATGACCAGCTCAACAAGATCTACCCACCGAAAACATTATAATATCATTGCTGAAAATGGCTTTGGAATAGCGGCACTGGCATTACATATAAGACAAATACAATTGGAAAGGGAGGGGGAGAAATGGAATAGGTAGAGATTTAGCATTTAATTTGTAATTCTACTGACATTTGTGCACAGCAACACTCTTGAAAACAAAGTATTGCATTATGGGTTTGAGCTGACAGGCCCTTTTTTATGTCAATCAATGAAGTCAACTTAATTCAAACTATTTTTGGCAGATGCCAAAAATAGTTTTTATATTTTAAATTAAACATTCTTTAGGGGCATGTCCTGTGATCTACCTGCACAGCATTTGTGATCTACTAGATCACGATCGACCTTTTGGGCACCCCTGTACAGATAGAAGGTCCAGGGAGTGGAGGTCAGTGATGGTCCTATAGACAGATAGAAGGTCCAGGGAGTGGAGGTCAGTGATGGTCCTATAGACAGATAGAAGGTCCAGGGAGTGGAGGTCAGTGATGGTCCTATAGACAGATAGAAGGTCCATGGGGAGTGGAGGTAAGTGATGGTCCTATAGACAGATAGAAGGTCCAGGGAGTGGAGGTCAGTGATGGTCCTATAGACAGATAGAAGGTCCAGGGAGTGGAGGTCAGTGATGGTCCTATAGACAGATAGAAGGTCCAGGGAGTGGAGGTCAGTGATGGTCCTATAGACAGATAGAAGGTCCAGGGAGTGGAGGTCAGTGATGGTCCTATAGACAGATAGAAGGTCCATGGGGAGTGGAGGTCAGTGATGGTCCTATAGACAGATAGAAGGTCCAGGGAGTGGAGGTCAGTGATGGTCCTATAGACAGATAGAAGGTCCATGGGGAGTGGAGGTCAGTGATGGCCCTATAGACAGATAGAAGGTCCAGGGAGTGGAGGTCAGTGATGGTCCTTTAGACAGATAGAAGGTCCATGGGGAGTGGAGGTCAGTGATGGTCCTATAGACAGATAGAAGGTCCAGGGAGTGGAGGTCAGTGATGGTCCTATAGACAGATAGAAGGTCCATGGGGAGTGGAGGTCAGTGATGGTCCTATAGACAGATAGAAGGTCCATGGGGAGTGGAGGTCAGTGATGGTCCTATAGACAGATAGAAGGTCCAGGGAGTGGAGGTCAGTGGTGGTCCTATAGACAGATAGAAGGTCCAGGGAGTGGAGGTCAGTGATGGTCCTATAGACACATAGAAGGTCCATGGGGAGTGGAGGTCAGTGATGGTCCTATAGACCGATAGAAGGTCCAGGGAGTGGAGGTCAGTGGTGGTCCTATAGACAGATAGAAGGTCCAGGGAGTGGAGGTCAGTGATGGTCCTATAGACACATAGAAGGTCCATGGGAGTGGAGGTCAGTGATGGTCCTTTAGACAGATAGAAGGTCCATGGGGAGTGGAGGTCAGTGATGGTCCTATAGACAGATAGAAGGTCCAGGGAGTGGAGGTCAGTGATGGTCCTATAGACAGATAGAAGGTCCAGGGAGTGGAGGTCAGTGATGGTCCTATAGACAGATAGAAGGTCCATGGGGAGTGGAGGTCAGTGATGGTCCTATAGACAGATAGAAGGTCCAGGGAGTGGAGGTCAGTGATGGTCCTATAGACAGATAGAAGGTCCATGGGGAGTGGAGGTCAGTGATGGTCCTATAGACAGATAGAAGGTCCAGGAGTGGAGGTCAGTGATGGTCCTATAGACACATAGAAGGTCCATGGGGAGTGGAGGTCAGTGATGGTCCTATAGACAGATAGAAGGTCCAGGAGTGAAGGTCAGTGGTGGTCCTATAGACAGATAGAAGGTCCAGGGAGTGGAGGTCAGTGATGGTCCTATAGACAGATAGAAGGTCCAGGGAGTGGAGGTCAGTGGTGGTCCTATAGACAGATAGAAGGTCCAGGGAGTGGAGGTCAGTGATGGTCCTATAGACAGATAGAAGGTCCATGGGAGTGGAGGTCAGTGATGGTCCTTTAGACAGATAGAAGGTCCAGGGAGTGGAGGTCAGTGGTGGTCCTATAGACAGATAGAAGGTCCATGGGGAGTGGAGGTCAGTGATGGTCCTATAGACAGAGAAGGTCCAGGGAGTGGAGGTCAGTGATGGTCCTATAGACAGATAGAAGGTCCATGGGGAGTGGAGGTCAGTGATGGTCCTATAGACAGATAGAAGGTCCAGGGAGTGGAGGTCAGTGATGGTCCTATAGACAGATAGAAGGTCCACCA
>NC_136789.1:33473725-33501225 GCF_951216825.1 Electrona antarctica
CACGCACGCACGCACGCACGCACGCACGCACGCACGCCACACACGCACGCACGCACGCACGCACGCACACACGCACGCACGCATAGACACAGAAATAACTGCTACAAATATATTTTTTTAAATTGCTGAATGTTTGCCTATTCTTCCTATAGAGCGTCGCAGTCCCGCCCCCTTTCATGACGACGCCAGGCCCAGGAAATAATTCCCAATGCATTTTCCCCATAGACATTTCAAAAAGTATTTATTTAAAGACCTTTTAAGCCTCGTACAAAGCCAACTCGAGTCGGGACAAATCATGACAACAAACACAATATTTTGGACCAAACAAATAATTAAAAAGAATAAAAACAACAAAAAGTGTTGTAACCTGTCTTCTTTCTAATTATTTGTTTGGCCCGAATAATTGTGTTTGTTGTCTTGATTTGTCACAACTCGAGTTGGCTTTGTACGAGGCTTAAAAGGTCTTTAAATAAATACTTTTTTGAAATGTCTATGAGGAAAAATGAACGGGGCCCTGGTGGGGGGCGGGACTGCGACGCACTATTTAGGGCCATTAAATCAGAGCGCCCAGCGATATGCAGCTACGGAGCGCATTTCAAGGTGCTCCAGGCGCCATCTTGGATGTAGCTGAAGTAGCTATGTAGCCAAAACACCCACCCAGGAGATCGACAACAACGGGATGTATATGATTAATTCTAACGCGACTAGCGACCAGGACCACAGCACCACAGCCACCCCAGCACCACCGCCGGTGGTGCTGGGGTGGTGGTGGGAGCAAACATCACATAACAACAACCAGGAACCATATTATATGCAGAAGGACGTCAGGAAGAAGCATATAGGTGAGCTTAAATACCCCGCCCAATTGGTCAGATGACTGCCGCATCAGCGAATGACGTGTGCAGGTCTTGCAAACACTGTATAGAGACACACGGGGACTACACATTTCACGCCCCCAAATGAGACAGCGGCCCCACTTCTGGTCCGTTTCAACTGTGCACTGCAGCTGCCAATGCAATCCCTATGAGAGGCATCATGAAATACCCTAATTTCACTGGTTCATTACTGAGGCTATAGCGATTTATTTTGTGTTCTAATAAAGTGTCCCATATGTTTGATTTGTCCTTTTCAATGTCACATACCTGCCATCTTAATATACATCCTACAATGTACTATAATATACTCCATCAGTTTGTGAAAAGTGCTAGCATTGTAAATCTCAAGTCAAAGTGGTCGCACGGTATATACGTCACGGTTGCATCCCTTGAGGTTTTCAATACCCAGATATATTTGTTGTATTTCGTTTTATATGCTATGTATTTGTTGAAAATGATCTAAACAGCATATTGCAAGACTATTATTAATACTCATCTGGAGAATTCACTAGGTAGTTGAAAATGTCAGGATGTCACTCCTCCATTTAGCTGGGTTATTTTCCCATGCAACTATTCAGCAAAGTTAATTATACAACAAGTTGACAGCGGTAAAACGGAGCTCTGTGGTAGGTAGAACCTATATAAGCCAGTGACATGTTCAAAATATAGACATGAATAACAAAGTCAGTCGGGATCGGGGTGTATATTCCACTCTTCAAAGTCGGCGCTCGTAGCCTCGTAAAGGCAGTGACGTCCCTTAAAAGCGACAGGTTCTGCCGTATCCCCTCTGCTCCGTTAACATTATGGGTAACTCATTCAAGTGGTAAATTAAATGTGAAATACATCCTCTATTGAGAAAACAACAATATATGTTGACAAAGACACTTCATACATTTGGAAACATATTTTTATTCAAATCAATATTCAGTATTTAAGTCCGACGTCATTTTGTAGTGCTACGTAACGTCCAGGTCCAAGTGGCACCAGCTCCCGTCCGCATCTCATTGTAAATAGAATATCTAAACGCGTGAATCTTTTTACAATGACGTTATTTTTCAGAAAGGAAGCCATTGAGGGTTAAAATGGGTCTTAATGCTTCCAACTCGAGTAGAATTATTAATGTTTTGTACAAGTTTCCATGACAAAAAAAATATGATGTGGAGACAATAAAGACTATTATTATCATTATTATTGAAGGTGGTAACAGTCCATTTGCTCAGTAAAATATTTCGGGGGCATATTTAGAATGTTTGCAGGCTTGAGTATGTTGAATCTAGTTTGCATTAATGAGGATTTAGTTGACACAATGAAATAAAATGGCGATAGTATTCCGTGTGGGGCAGACGGCCTGTCACAGCCAGATTTGGGAGAGCAGCGCAGCTTTGTTGTTGCGAGGAAAGCGGTAAAATTAGACTTTCGTGGTTGTTTTCGTCTCAGATTTAGTCCGACGGAGCGTCACAGTATAACTCTATGGGGACACAAAAAACTCTATGGGGACACAAAAGTAGGACCCTCCGTATCTCACGTGCTCGCGCTCACGTCACAGCTAAAATACTGAATAGTCTTCAGTTAATTTCATAATATTTTAAAAGTAGGCTAACTACAGTTGAATTTCAATGGACTTCTATGGGCTGGCCTGCAGTATCCGTGCCAACGGACCAGAAGTGGGGATGCTGTCTCATTTGGGGGCGTGAAATTTGTAGTCCCCGTGTGTCTCAATTGAGCGTCGCAGTCCCGCCCCCTACCAGGGCCCAGGAAATGATTCCCTGTTCATTTTCCTAAGCCTCATACAAAGCCAACTCGATGTGTGAGAAATCATGACAACAAACACAATTTTTCAGGGCCAAACAAATAATTAGAAAGAAGAAGAAAACGGCAGGTTACAACACTTTTTTTGTTGTTTTTCTTTGTAATTATTTGTTTGGTCCAAAATATTGTGTTTATTGTCATGAGTTGTCACAACTCGAGTTGGCTTTGTACGAGGCTTAAAAGGTCTTTAAATAAATACTTTTTGAAATGTCTATGGGGAAAAAATGCATTGGGAATTATTTCCTGGGCCTGGCGTCGTCATGAAAGGGGGGCGGGACTGCGACGCTCTATTGGTCAGCTGACTGACCAATATCAAAATGTAATATGAAAACCACAATAATAAACCACAAGAATAAGACCCAGTCAGACCAAATAACCATTAAAAAGAGATTCACCTTGTCCCCTTTCCAGCTGGGTGCTAAAGTGGCATGTGCATAGCAGTTTGTTACAGGGCTTGTTTGGCCAACCGTCTGTCCCTTCCTTAACAAACATATTTCTCCATGTAATAATTATACTTGTGTTGCGCTATGAGCTACTAATTTAGCAGTAATTAAAGCGGGTCATGTTTGCATGTTGTGGAATTGTAAACAGCTGAAACCAATATTATATCAGTATTCTGACATTCACCTGAGGGCCACATTAAGTGAAGGTGGGGGCCGCGTGTGGCAGAGACAGTGTCTCAGTAATCTATAGCAGTGGTTCCCAAACTTTTTCGTGTCAAGGACCCCCAAATCAACATTTATTAGGCCAGGGACCCCCATTTGAAAATATATGCCAGTGACCCCGATAAGAGAGGATTTGTACGGCTCTAGCAGTGATTCCGAAACATATTAATTTCATGGACCCCCCAGTTTCACACGCATTATGCTACGGACCCCCGATTTAATGGCATTTTTATCTCTGGTAGGCCTACCCCAATTTATATTGTAAAACCACTGTTAATTTGTACACTCTCTGAGTTACAGACCCATAAGGGTCCATTTGGTTCCCAACTATCTCTAATTGAGCTAGGTACCCCCTGGAACTCCCTCAAGTACCCCAGGGGTCCCCGGACCCCACTTTGGGAACCCATGATCTACAGGGTCGGTAAACCAAGAACCTATAGCATCAGTCTACTCTAAACTATATAATATCAAAAGAATATGTAAAAAAAATAATCTGTACATTGAAACTATTCAACATATAGGATGTCATGCAGGTCAACAAATATGGGCTGCCCTATAGTGTAGTGGTTAGGGCATATGCCTTTCATACGGAAGGTTGTGGGTTCGAACCCTGCCTGGGGTCGACGTCAGCAAGTACAGGAAATCTATGGAAAATACAGGATCAACCTCTAACTAATTGCAAAAAAAACCAAACTCAGTCAAACTCAACAAACATCTTCAATATATCCTGAATAACAGGAAAAAAGTTGCCTGGAATTGTCTGAGGGGAAAGTGTTGAAAATGGCCTGTACAGTATGGCCACCATTGACATCCTATTATAAGGCAATATTTTCTAAATTTCCTTATGCTTTAAGTAGCATGTGACATATAAAAATAGGGGGTTTTCATGATGTTGAATCCATTCCAAGCATTAGTTTTGCATAAAAACACTCATTGGGCTAAATTTGGCCATAGCAACTTGCCCAAATGTGCTGACATCATCACATTCCCCTCAGACAATTCCAGGCAACTTTTTTTCTGTCATTCAGGATATATTGAAGATGCGAAATCAGTTGAGTTAGAGGTCAAATTACATTATTACTGGACTCGGTCGCAACGGGTTCGTATAACGCCAAATGAAATGGGTTCAGATCTGACCCTGAGGAGGCGCGTCTGAAGCCTGTCCTGGACGGAGTATCGGGACGTAAAAAACAAATCCATGGCAGGTCAACAGAAAAACGCGGCATGCTACCTAGATGACATTTTAAACCATTTAGACCTGAAGACCATTCTACAAATGTCTTCTAAGTCCTGACAGTTTTCTGAAAAACCTTGTTTTGTTCTCAAACTATTTCATGTCAAGGACCCCCAAAAATCCCCAGAAGCAACGATTTGAGTTAAAAATGTTCGCTCTGAAAGAATTATATATATTCAAAGCTTTGCGCCACATTGTCACGATTTTTCAAAAATAGCAGATCCACAAGCTCGTAGCTTGAAGCTATGAGCTTGTAGATCTGCTATTTTTAGCTATTTTTATATTTTTATAGCTAAAGTACAACATAATGCTATGAAAACCGAAAGGGGTTCCCGTCTAGAATGAGTTAACCTTTAGACATCTGTTTGTTTAGCTGTACATCTGCCACGTCCACATGGTGTACATCTGCCACGTCCACATGGGATTATTAAACCTTTAATCCTTATGGCATCTGTGTCATATATATTTTAGCGTTGGGTATTCGACAATAGCAGATCTACAAAAGCTTTGTTCCAACTATAGCACGAAGTATTGAGGAAAATGTCCTTTTTTAGCTGCATGTGTCAGTTGTGTTTGCTATCTTTGTGTCCTTGTTGATTCTCACAGACTAATCCATATGAAAACAAAACAAACACTAAACTAAAACTATAAGCCTTAACACAAAAGGAAAAGGAAAATAGTAGCCTAACCCCTGCTTTTTTTTTTTTTATCCAAACTACAGTAACTGAAATTGATAAAACATTAAAGGACCACTTCACCACTTTTCAATTTATCTTCCTATAATTGGTCCTAACTAATGTTCATGATAAAATGGCACCATTTCTTCCTACTCGGTCTGTGTCTCATAGGAAGGCTGTGGGCAGTTCAGAAACCCATCCACCAGTGACATCATCGATGGTGAATCCAAGCTAATAGAAACGGCAGGCTTTCTTTTCCTGAAAAGTTGCAATGCAAAAGTTGAAGCCATCGTTCTCACGATAATAAAAATCCAAATATATTTAAAAAAAAATCTTGTTTAAAAAAAATCTGCCTAATGATGATGTCACTGGTGGACGGGTGTCCGAACTGCCCAAAGCCCTCCTATGAGACACAGACTGAGTAGAAAAGAATCGTGCCATTTTATCATGATTATTAGTGAGGACCTATTATATGAAGAAAGGTTGAAAAGTGGTGAAGTGGTCCTTTAAATCCAAATTAAATTAACTAAAACAAGGAATGACACCAGAAGCTCCGCCTCCATGTAAACATAATATTTATAAATGCATTTATCTCAGATTATTTTCCCAGGTGACGTTTTTTAATCAAAACCAGTGTTGATTTTGACAGAAAAAATTTGATTTTTAGTTTTAGTCATAATATAGTCTCATAATATAGTTTATAGTCACATTTTAGTCCCCTGGGATGTTTAGTCTAGTTGTGACTAGCGTGCGCGCACACCCGCGCAACGCACACACGCGCAACGCACACACGCGCAACGCACACGCACGTCAGGTGACATGCAGGTAATCAGCCTGGACTTTATGAACCATCCATCAGTCAATGACTTTACTGAGACACACGCACGCACGCACGCACACACACACACACACACACACACACACACACACACACACACACACACACACACACACACACACACACTGAACACAGTCAATGACTTTATATAGTGAGAGTCACGGATAGATGAGCTGCCCTTTATATGCTACTGTCCCAGGAAACACCCTGCAGGGGCTGCACGCACACACACACGCACGCACGCACGCACGCACGCACGCACGCACGCACGCACGCACGCACGCACGCACGCACGCACGCACGCACGCACGCACGCACGCACGCACGCACGCACGCACGCACACACACACAGTGATCTCCCCTGTGTATAAGGGCATGTACCTTATTCATAGAGCTGTTTGACTCACTCTGCTGCTCATGTGAGAGACAGCAGAGAGCAGCGGTCACACACACACGCACGCACGCACGCACGCACGCACGCACGCACGCACGCACGCACACACGCACACGCACACGCACACGCACACGCACACGCACACATCGCTTCCTCATATCAGTCATGTAGGTGATGGACACACCGACCCCTGTCACACTGGGAGGTCTGCGTACATGATGGTCATAACGCACGCACGCACGCACGCACACACACACACACGCACACATGTACAGACTCCCATAATCTGTCTCTGAGCAGAGAATACCACAATTCAAAGGCAGTGTTTGATTCAGAAGAACACATTTCACAACATACAGTATACATGTGACCAAACTTGACACATATAGAAGTCATTGGGGTTTTTTTGTATTATTATTATTTTTCATGTCATAAATCATGCAAGCAGGGAATCATAGCTTCATATAGAAATATTGGTTGTTCAGTTTGACCCACCAGTTTTGGAGATATGGCTTATAGAGTAATGTCTTGCAGAAAACAGCGAGTTGAGAAAACAGGCTTGAAAGGTTCACTTCTGTGGACTCTAACATTACACCTATAGCTAGTATGTGAAGAGTCTGCCTGTGCGATTAACACGGATCCCGCCAGCAATGAGGATTAAATTAGTACCCTAGTACCCTAGCCCGCCGAGACTCTTGTTTTCCAGGGTTTACATTCTTTAATCCATGTTTTGATCCGATTGTATCGTTAGCAACCGGTCGCTAACACAACAACACCAAGTAGGACAGTGGCCGTGGCCATTTTGAAAATTTGCACGCATCCACTTCCATTCTAAGCCCTGCATTTAAAGCTCTGTATCTCAGAAACGACATTGAGGACCCGTTTCTCTGGCCCAGACAAGCGTTTTCAACGGCCTGTAGCAGGCGCTGTGATACTCGCAGTCGGGTTTTTCCACCACCGACTGCGAGAACAACAACCGGTGAAGACACCACACACAGCAGTTTGTCACAGGAACATGCGATTACGGATATTTGGCTCTTCAAAGTAAGTGTTACGCACGATAAAACCTTGGCAATACGCTATTAACAGTTGAAGGGCCCCAGACGGAGATCACCGTCAAGTTCAAGTGCACGGTCAGTTGCCCGAGACGGAGATTGATTAACAGGGCGGAGATTAATGATATCAAAACCGGTCGCATCGCTCCACAGCCTAGGAGCGCTTGTTGCCCAATCCTCGGTGTTGCACAACAGTGACACGTCATCGAAAATGTTCCCTGCCTGTTTAGCGGACGACAACGAAAATCTTAAAACGTTCATAACTCGCAATCTAAATCATCCCGTCTAATTATGAAAAAAGATCCTGTTAGACGGCGCTCCGCGGTCCAGTCGCTAGTCGCGATAGATTTATTCTTACCTCCCGTTGTTGTTGATCGACTCTAGAGTGGTGTGGCTATTGTTAGCTGCTATACACAGACATTCACAACAACTTCCGGTCCGCAGGTAAAAGTGGTCCGGGCGCTATAAATGATGGGCACATTTTATTAATGGATTAAATAGGCCCGAGCCCTCAAGGTGTAATTTTATGGTGGCGGATTAAGAGTAAAAAAATCACACCCGTGTGAACTGAGTGGTGTAAGGTCTTATATAGACTGATCAGCTGTGGTCTGACGTAATGTCTGACGTAATGAAATCACACCCGTGTGAACTGGGTGGCCATAGCAACCATGCTCATTTTTGAGTGGTGTAAACCACTCCTACGACTGGCTTTGTTAGTTTACGTGTCTGTCTGTCTGTCTGTCTGTTGGTAAAAAATGAGCATGGTTGCTACGGTCACCCAGTTCACCCGGGTGTGATTTCATTACGTCAGACATTACGTCAGATCAGAGCTGATCAGGCTATATAATACCTTACCTTATATAATACACCACTCAGTTCACTGTGATTATTTTTGGTACGAACAGATACGGGTACATTTTTGAGTGGTGTAAACCACTCATACAACTGGCTTTGTTAGTTTACGTGTCTGTCCGTAGCAACCATGCTAATTGTTTTTGGTACGAACAGACACGGGTACAAAGCCAGTTGTTGGAGTGGTTTACACCACTCAAAAACAGTTTTTCTTCTCCTCTCCTGAACAGTTCTATGACTCTCTGTATGTCTCTGTATCAAAAAGAGTCACACTTACTGTAGTACAGTATGTGTGAAATGTATTATTCTGAATCAACCTCGCTATGTGTATTTTATTGCAGGTGCCACCATGAGCGAGCTATATTGTCACACTTGTCTGCCAGACTTTATTTCCTTGTACGTGCGTGCACACGCATGCGTGTGTGTGTGTGTGTGTGTGTGTGTGAACGCGGCCGGGGGAGTGAACACCTACTCGCCCCAAAAAATGTGCACTGCGGCTGATAATGCAGTGCAAACACCTCTCAGGGAATTATTGGAATATCAATGAGACTTCCTAAAAAGCCGCTGCATGGCATGTTTGTCGCGCGGCGGCGCTAGGCGCCCGCGGTGTGGCGCGGCAGCGCTTGCTATAGCGGCGCATATTGTGCCATCGCTTCCCACGGCGATGAGAAAAGTGTTCCCCCTCCTCCTCCTCACCTTTCTGCTGAATCTTTCATCAAGAGAATCTGCTGTCTCTGTCTCTCTCCACACACACACACACACACACACACACACACACACACACACACACACACACACACACACACACACACACACACACACACACACACACACACGTGCACGTGCACAGCATGCACAGACACCGGCCGTGCAACCTGTTGAATCTTTCATGGGTTGGAAGCTGCATTGGTCTGTTGGGTTGCCTATAGCGTGTGATGAACTGCACTCTCTCTCTCTCTCACACACACACACACACACACACACACACACACACACACACACACACACACACACACACACACACACACACACACACACACACACACACACACACACACACACACACACACACACACATGCAGAGCCTCCCCCAGCGGGGTAAGAGTGATGAGCGTGGTTGAGCTGTTAAATCTTTTATAGGCAGGTGAGAGAATCTGCTCTGACACGCCACGTCTGACCTCCCCCTGTGACCTTCACTGTCTCTCTCTCTCTCTCTCTCTCTCTCTCTCTCTCTCTGCCCCCCCCCCCCCCACCACCTCCTATACTCTTCCTCGCCCTCTCCCCCCTAGCTTTTCTCCTCCTCCTCCTCTTCTGCCCCTCCCTCTCCCTCGTGTGCGTGTGTGCGTGCGTGTTCCCACAAGCAGCAGAATTTGATAAACATAACTCTTTCTGCTCCCTGACATGCTACACTACAGTATAGGCTGCAGCACTTTGGGGGTCCGGAGGAGTCCCGTTGGGGGTCACTTTGGGGGTCCGGAGGAGTCCCATCCCGACTGCCTTCGCTGTCTCTCCCCATTTACTGTCCTATCTATAAAGGCTTAAAAAGCCCAAATAAATAATAAATCTTAAAATAAAATAAAATAAACTGATTTGTGGAGTTTGTGGCTTACACGTCGAACACTGAAAATAGTCTTAATATCTACAAGCCTGTTGGTTGTAAATCAGCTATTTTTGGCTTCAGGATTATAGGATTAAAAAATGCCAACATTTATTTTTTCAAAACACATGATGAAATGGTCTTCCTAAAAAATGTTGATGTCCTAACGTGTGTGTGTGTGTGTGTGTGTGTGTGTGTGTGTGTGTGTGTGTGTGTGTGTGTGTGTGTGTGTGTGTGTGTGTGTGTGTGTGCGTGCGTGCGTGCGTGCGTGCGTGCGTGCGTGCGTGCGTGCGTGCGTGCGTGCGTGCGTGCGTGCGTGCGTGCGTGCGTGCGTGTTGCGCTGTGTTCCAGAACCCAGACATCGTGCTGGTTCACTACCTGAATGTACCAGCGGTGGACGACAGCGGGAAGCCGTGCGGTCCGGTCCTCTGCTCCATCAACACCGACAGGAAGGAGTGGGCCAAGTGGAGCAAGGAGGAGCTGATTGGACAGCTCAAACCCATGTGTGAGTACAAAGAGAGCCGATTGGACAGCTCAAACCCATGTGTGAGTACAAAGAGAGCCGATTGGACAGCTCAAACCCATGTGTGAGTACAAAGAGAGCCGATTGGACAGCTCAAACCCATGTGTGAGTACAAAGAGAGCCGATTGGACAGCTCAAACCCATGTTTGAGTACAAAGAGAGCCGATTGGACAGCTCAAACCCATGTGTGAGTACAAAGAGAGCCGATTGGACAGCTCAAACCCATGTGTGAGTACACACTTTGAGTAAAAGTATCAATACTGCAGTGTGGAGTAAAAGTCCCGGAATTCAAAAAGTACTTGGAACAAAAGTACAACACTAGCTCGCATCAGCTATTTTTAAATGGCCAAAATATATAGGGCTGAAGTGGTTAAGTTATCTATTGTAAAAAATATTCGAAATCTACAAAGTAAAGTTTTCAAATTATTGTAGTGGAGTAAAGTACAATATTGGGCCATGGCTCAGTGGTCCAGGCACCTTGCCCCCCCCCCCCCCCCCCCCCATTCCTTCTCCCCATTTCCTGTCAGCCCACTTTCTATCTATCCCTCTACAAAAAAATATAATATAAAGGCGAAAGCCACAAATCCCTCTTTTTACAAGTTGAGAACAAAAATATCAATTCCAATCCTCTCACATTTTGTTTGATGTTCAGCCCATTTTCAAACCCTCCATCTCTTTCTTCCATTTTCCTCAGTTTGGATCAATTGTAATCGAGGTAATAATAGTGTTAAAAGTAACTCAAACATTTTGGCCTCATCATGTATGGATCCATTTCTTGTACATGTCAGAGATTTCCCACAAATTTCAAAGAGCGAAGTCAGAGCGATATCAATTAGAATAGACAAGAGCAAAGTCATGGGTTTGAAAGTAAACTAAAACCATTACATAATGCAACAAGGAGCTGAGCCAAAAGCTTTGCCATTTACTGAAAACAGCAATGTCTGTTTGACATCGACCAATGGATGATTCTACATGAATATTGCATAACTTATAGCACGTCCGTTAATTGCCGTTTAGAAGATTCAGAACACTTTCCTGGATGTCTTTATGTGTGTAATATGTGGTTTTAGATGTTTTTGATTTTAGCAGTGAGCCCATGTGTCTCTGATGTCATCGACACTGGGCTCACTTCCTTCATGGACTACAATTCCCATAATGCTTTGGTGCACTGCTCCTCCTTGTGGATAGGGATAGGCTGTCTAAAGGCTCATACATAGTCTGGATTTAGATAGGCTGTCTAAAGGCTCATACATAGTCTGGATTTTCGGTGGGGAGGTGACCACCGAACTACAACATGACGTCACTGAGGTGACCACCGAACTACAACATGACGTCACTGAGGTGACCACCGAACTACAACATGACGTCACTGAGGTGACCACCGAACTACAACATGACGTCACTGAGGTGACCACCGAACTACAACATGACGTCACTGAGGTGACCACCGAACTACAACATGACGTCACTGAGGTGACCACCGAACTACAACATGACGTCACAAGCCGCGGTGAAGAGCAAACCACCGCCACCACTCCAGCCCTTCTCTCTGTTTTTACTCACCACCGCTCAACGTTATTTCAGCTCCGGTGGTCACCTCACCACCGAAAATCCAGACTATGAATAGGCCTTTACTGAGACAACATGTAGTCCAGGAAGTATGTGAGCCCAGTGTCCATGACATCAGAGACACGGGGCTCACTGCTGAAATCTAAAATATCTAAAACCACATATTACACACATAAAAACCCCCAGGAAAGTGTTCTAAATCTTCTAAACGTCATTAACATATATTATTTTGCAAAAAGGGTGAAGTTTCCCGTTAAGTTATATGAAAGTTACCACACATGACTTCTAGTCGGTGTACTTTGAGGTATAGGGTGATAGACTTTCTTTGGTTAAAATTGTAAAAAAAAAAAAAAGAAAAAAAAAAAGGATTTCAGAAAAGAAAACTTTTAGTTAGTTTGTTACTAGGTTAAGGTCAGAACGGCTGCATGTAGATTTTGAGGTCTCTAGGCTCATTTTGTCTGTATTAAAATGACATCAAACATAATAATAAACTGTTCTGGGCCATTTGCAGTTTGGTCTAAATTTAGTAACGTCTGTGATTATATTTAGCTGCCAACTTACCGAGATTGTTTGCTTTGCCTGAACTCATTTATTTAGCTGACACGTGATTTTGATTCCCACCACAGCTCTGATTGGCTCCCGGGCAGGCATATAGTTTTACTGAGATTAGGTTTAGGTGTAGGTTTAGGCATGGTTTTAGTGAAATTAGTTTAAGGTTAGGTTTTAGGCATAACTAAAACTACATTGCATGGATGCACCTGGGACGTATCCTCAGTGATGTTTTCTGAGGTCAACAGGGTTTCGGGTTTACCAACATCATACCCCTCACTCAGGCGACCCAACCGGGGGTGATCAAGTCCCGACTTACGTCCCAGTAGCTACCCTCGATCAGTCCATCAGGGAATGAGCAAGGCCACACATTCTGTTGCTCCGGAACTACTCTGCCGGGACTGGGAGAACCAAATTCTGGCGCGTGGAAGGACTAGGCTCTGTGGGTTGACTCCTGTCCGGGCCCCTCCTACGTCTCATCAGGTCCACTCCTGCTCTCACCAGGCCCAGGACCTGTGCGTTGCACCAGAGTCCCAGCACCTGGCACTCGATCCATTCAGTAGTGGAGATAATGGCCCTCCTAAAGGCCTCACCGAGGGCTGCTATGGGCTTCCTCCTCACAGAGGACACAGGCTGGGGCGCTAACCCATACTGCTCACCCGGGTGCTGTCTACATTCCGGCTGTCACCCGTCTCTCCGGTGGTCACCAGACTATACCTGGTTGTCACATAGTCTATTCCTATGAGTCACTATAAATAGAATAATGGATGCACTATGTGCATGGATGCACATAGTTTTACTGAGGTTATGTTTAGGGACTTATAGGTTTCAGCATAGTTGCAAAAACAAGAACTGTCATTCACAGGCAGCAACTATACTGGCCAATCACAGCAGGGTTTTGCCTCGAGCTGCAGTGGGATCCATAATAGCTGAGTGATGTGACAGGAGCTGTGCCCAGACATGATGCTGTGTGACACACAGGCACAGCGCGGCCACCAGGCTGCTGTGAGACACACAGGCACGGCGCGGCCACCAGGCTGCTGTGAGACACACAGGCACAGCGCGGCCACCAGGCTGCTGTGAGACACACAGGCCCAGTGTGGCCACCAGGCTGCTGTGAGACACACAGGCACAGTGTGGCCACCAGGCTGCTGTGAGACACACAGGCACAGTGTGGCCACCAGGCTGCTGTGAGACACACAGGCACGGCGTGGCCACCAGGCTGCTGTGAGACACACAGGCACAGTGCGGCCACCAGGCTGCTGTGAGACACACAGGCACAGCGCGGCCGGCCACCAGGCTGCTGTGAGACACACAGACACAGTGCGGCCACCAGGCTGCTGTGAGACACACAGCGCGGCCACCAGGCTGCTGTGAGACACACAGCACGGCCACCAGGCTGCTGTGAGACACACAGGCCACTAGGGAGAGACATGGACTTGATGGCCCAGACCAAGCATGGGGGGCAACTGGCGGCCCGGGGGCCACATGCGGCCCTCACCTTCACATAATGCGGCCAGCGACGGCTCTAGAAAATTGTGACTGGGGGTGCTATGGGGGGCCTGGCTATTTAGAGGGGGGGCTAATGAATCTTGGTTTAAATAGAAATCAGTCAATTGGGCTTGTTTTGAGGGGGGGCTTAGGGGGCTAAGCCTCCACCAGAGGGGACTAAAGCCCCCCCTTGCCCCTCCCTGATTTCTTCAGTCTATATTATAGTAGATTAATGACTAGTGTTAAAATGTTATTGTCTTTTCTATGTCCAATGTGTTTGCATTTAAGTTTATAAAGTTAACATAAGTATAACTAAATGCATTTGAAATCTGGATTTAAATTCAAATATAGCAAACACTTTGAGCTTGTATATCTGCAGCTATATTTTTGCTATTTTGCCCTCCGGAATGAGTGTGGAACTATTGTTGTCCTCTCCGTCTTCAAAGTTGCCCACCCAGTTGGCCAGGACAATTAGCGCCACGCCGCCATCTAGAGGCCACATACAGACTGCAGGCAAGAGTCAGGAGAGAATAGACAGAGCGAGAGAGAGAGGTGGAGACTGAGCAGAGAGAGAGAGAGAGAGAGAGAGAGAGAGAGAGAGAGAGAGCGAGCGAGAGAGAGAGAGAGAGAGAGAGGTGGAGACTGAGCTGCCCAAAATACCCTGCATGCATTATTTATACTGAAGTGAACATCTGAGAGAGAGAGGGGGGGAGGGAGAGGGGGGGGGGGGGGCAGAGAGGGGGGAGGGAGAGAGACAGAGAGAGAGGGAGAGAGAGAGACAGCGAGAGTAACACAGCTCTGTTTACACCTTTATTTTATTCCTATCCAATATTTATTTTGTACATACATTGTTTTATCTTGATTGTCTTGTTCCACTCCTGCCTTGGCAATGTAAACGTACGTTTTCTCATGCCAATAAAGCTCCTTTGAATTTGAATTTGAGAGAGAGAGGGGGGGGGGGCGAGAGAGAGAGAGAGATATATATATAGAGAGAGAGAGAGACAGACAGACAGACAGACAGAGAGAGAGAGAGAGAGAGAGACAGAGAGAGAAAGAGGGGGGATGGCTACCGCACAGATATGCAAAAATGCATACAAACAAACAAACACACGCACGCACGCACGCACGCACGCACGCACGCACGCCCCCACGCACGCACGTGCACACACACACACACACACACACACACACACACACACACACACACACAGAGAGAGAGAGAGAGATTATGCTCACGTATACTCACACGCAGGCGTACACGTGGTGTTATCTCTTTGTTGACATGTCTTTTTGAAGTGTTTTGGAAGAGCAGTTGAGGAATGAGGATAGCCTCACCCAAACCTAATGGCTTATTGATTCGGAGATGAAGACAGAGCTAGTTTACATTCTTCAACTCTTTGAAGCCCAAAGAGGGAGTGTTCTTAGAGGATGAGGTGATTTGTATGCTGCACATTGGTTCTCTTCTGATTGAAGTGTGAAAACAGTTTAGGAACATTTATTTTCTTCTTTTCTGCTTTTAAAGCCCTCATCAGACATAATTCCCCGAACAACCAGCTGGGGTCTTTCATATAGTTCAACCTTTTGAACACTAGAGGGTGCTAATAGACATGGCTCAGGCTCAGGCTCTCTAGTGTAAAGCCATTGGCAGAAAAGGACAAAATATAGACAGCCAAGTAAACTAAGTACATTTACTCAAAGGCTACTGTACTTCAGTAAATGTTTTTGGTATTTGTACTTTACTTGAGTTTTTCCAATTTCCAATACTTTTTACTTCTACTCCACTACTTCTCAAACGCAAAACATCTTACTTTTACTCCACTACAATTATATGAAAACTTTAGTTACTAGTTACTGTAGATCTTGTTTATTTCAAAACATACATTAACCAAAACAAAAGGAGATCCAAGGCACTCTGTTGCAGTCAGGTATAAAAGGCCTTTATTAGAATGGCATCAGGCAAAGAGCATTAAAAAAACCACCAACGCGTCATTTTATAGCAACCATAGGTTAACAATCATGCATGAAAACACTTGGAGAACAATCAATGTCAGACCAATCAATGTCATACACCAACATAACATCATTATGTCCACACTATATTTAAAAATCCATGGAACATGACCCATAATAAATGGTATACCAATACAACTATAGAAAATATTATAGAAACTAAGATATCAAAAAATAAAAAGACAGATCCCCTGAAATCACCACAGAAGTGAAAAGTGCATGAGGAAGAGGAAAACCTTAGAGAAAACGAGAAATATCTGGCCTCGGACGGTTAGCTCAACCAGCCGGACAGTGTGCCGTGGGTTTGACTCCCGAGCCAGACGGCCTTTGCTGCGTGTCACTCCCCCCATCTCTCTCCCCCTTTCCTGTCAGGCTACTTTTCCCTATCAATAAAGACATAAAAAGTCCCCAAAAAAAAAATGGAGAAATATGAATTTCATCATTGAGACCTGGGAAGTTTTACGGGTTACAATCCAGAAAGTTTCTCTCTGGAGCAGCTGTTTCACCACCTCTCACCGTTTTAGGGATCCATTAATTAACCACTTCAACCCTATATTATATAGTCTGGCTATTTGAAAATATACTGTAAGCTCACAGTGCGTAGATCTGCTATTTTCAAAAGATTTGTTTTAATATACATTTAGGATACTTGAAATGAGACTTGAAATTTCTCCATAATAACTATACTTTTACTTTGGTGCTTTTAGTATATTTTGATGCCAATGCTTTTGTACTTTGACTCAAACTGTACATTATTAATGCAGGACTTTTTATTGTATAGAGGATATGCACATGCATAACGTGAGTGGCAAAACGAGTGGCAAAGTGAGTTTAACGTTGTTTAACGTTGTTTAAACGTTGTTTAACGTTGTTTAATGCAATCAGATTGGACTTTTCTGTGTGGATGTACGGGGCTGTCAAGTCCAGAAAGTAGTTTTTTGGCACTCAGTAGGCGTTCCCGCATAACTTCCTGGTTTGACGGTGATGTCACGTGCATACCCTCTATCTATAGTAACAGAGTGTATATATTATTTTTTTTTGTAACCGTTTTTGTTTCCGTTCCGTGTCGCCCCCTGCAGGTGCCGGGAGCAGCCTGCATCAGAAATGTTCCAGCGTCAAGCAGCGCATCATCTCCTCCAAACAGGAGCCGGGGGGCGGGGCCGCCGGGACGGTCCCCACCACCGCCACCACAGGGACCACCGGGACGGGGGCGGCGGCGGGGGGGCAGCGGGGGGCCGGCGGAGGAGGAGGAGGGGGGACGACCACGACGACGGGGGACGGCGCCGAGGTCCAGAACAGCGACGTGTCCGAGGGACAGACAGAGACGGGGGGTCTCCCCCCCGCCGCCGGGGGAGGGGCTAGGAGTCGAGGAGGAGGCGGGGGAGCAGAGAGGAGGAACGGCAGGATAACGTCCAACGCCAAGCCCTCCCTGCTCCCCCAGAGCAGCATGGAGGTCAGCTCCTCCACCTCGGCCAGCCAGGTGGAGCTGCCCGACACCACCCAGAGCTCGCCGCTGTCCATCGCCAGCAGCGACATGGCTGACAGTCCCCACGCCCACCTGGCCGCCATGGGGGGCGGCCTGGCGTCGTCGCATCAGAGCGCCGCCGTCTTCATGTCGGAGGTGATTTCATTTGACTTTGATACAATATACAAAAGTTCAGTGCAAAAGTCGGAGGACTTAAGGTCCCGGCACACTGTTGTGTTTTTCTGAATTTTAGCAGTGTTTTTCCGTCGGTTTTCCGAAAAACACGTCCAATCTGCAAGGACCTTGACATGTGGGTTTTGCAAGGACCTTGACATGTGGGTTCTGCAAGGACCTTGACATGTGGGTTTTGCAAGGACCTTGACATGTGGGTTCTGCAAGGACCTTGACATGTGGGTTCTGCAAGAACCTTGACATGTGGGTTCTGCAAGGACCTTGACATGTGGGTTCTGCAAGGACCTTGACATGTGGGTTCTGCAAGGACCTTGACATGTGGGTTCTGCAAGGACCTTGACATGTGGGTTCTGCAAGGACCTTGACATGTGGGTTCTGCAAGGACCTTGACATGTGGGTTCTGCAAGGACCTTGACATGTGGGTTTTGCACAAACTGAATACACCCACATAATATGCTACATGCAGCATATTAACCCCTCGAGTATATGTATGCGCCCAGGGCCGGTTGGCACCTAGGTGGCGCTATAAGCGAGATCTGTAGAGTGCGTTGGTTCTGGCGCGGTTTTGGTACGGTTCTACACCCATCTATCCTCGTGGAGGATTTCATACATTTTATTAACTTACCATTTTGTGTTGAGTGATGCTTGGAGTTGGACTCTGTTGGAGTCATGCCTGGTTGAGTGATGCTTGGAGTTGGACTCTGTTGGAGTCATGCCTGGTTGAGTGATGCTTGGAGTTGGACTCTGTTGGAGTCATGCCTGGTTGAGTGATGCTTGGAGTTGGACTCTGTTGGAGTCATGCCTGGTTGAGTGATGCTTGGAGTTGGACTCTGTTGGAGTCATGCCTGGTTGAGTGATGCTTGGAGTTGGACTCTGTTGGAGTCATGCCTGGTTGAGTGATGCTTGGAGTTGGACTCTGTTGGAGTCATGCCTGGTTGAGTGATGCTTGGAGTTGGACTCTGTTGGAGTCATGCCTGGTTGAGTGATGCTTGGAGTTGGACTCTGTTGGAGTCATGCCTGGTTGAGTGATGCTTGGAGTTGGACTCTGTTGGAGTCATGCCTGGTTGAGTGATGCTTGGAGTTGGACTCTGTTGGAGTCATGCCTGGTTGAGTGATGCTTGGAGTTGGACTCTGTTGGAGTCATGCCTGGTTGAGTGATGCTTGGAGTTGGACTCTGTTGGAGTCATGCCTGGTTGAGTGATGCTTGGAGTTGGACTCTGTTGGAGTCATGCCTGGTTGAGTGATGCTTGGAGTTGGACTCTGTTGGAGTCATGCCTGGTTGAGTGATGCTTGGAGTTGGACTCTGTTGGAGTCATGCCTGGTTGAGTGATGCTTGGAGTTGGACTCTGTTGGAGTCATGCCTGGTTGAGTGATGCTTGGAGTTGGACTCTGTTGGAGTCATGCCTGGTTGAGTGATGCTTGGAGTTGGACTCTGTTGGAGTCATGCCTGGTTGAGTGATGCTTGGAGTTGGACTCTGTTGGAGTCATGCCTGATTGAGTGATGCTTGGAGTTGGACTCTGTTGGAGTCATGCCTGGTTGAGTGATGCTTGGAGTTGGACTCTGTTGGAGTCATGCCTGGTTGAGTGATGCTTGGAGTTGGACTCTGTTGGAGTCATGCCTGGTTGAGTGATGCTTGGAGTTGGACTCTGTTGGAGTCATGCCTGGTTGAGTGATGCTTGGAGTTGGACTCTGTTGGAGTCATGCCTGGTTGAGTGATGCTTGGAGTTGGACTCTGTTGGAGTCATGCCTGGTTGAGTGATGCTTGGAGTTGGACTCTGTTGGAGTCATGCCTGGTTGAGTGATGCTTGGAGTTGGACTCTGTTGGAGTCATGCCTGGTTGAGTGATGCTTGGAGTTGGACTCTGTTGGAGTCATGCCTGGTTGAGTGATGCTTGGAGTTGGACTCTGTTGGAGTCATGCCTGGTTGAGTGATGCTTGGAGTTGGACTCTGTTGGAGTCATGCTTGGTTGAGTGATGCTTGGAGTTGGACTCTGTTGGAGTCATGCCTGGTTGAGTGATGCTTGGAGTTGGACTCTGTTGGAGTCATGCCTGGTTGAGTGATGCTTGGAGTTGGACTCTGTTGGAGTCATGCCTGGTTGAGTGATGCTTGGAGTTGGACTCTGTTGGAGTCATGCCTGGTTGAGTGATGCTTGGAGTTGGACTCTGTTGGAGTCATGCCTGGTAAATATATATGCACTGTCTGCAGAATTAAAAAGTAAAAGCCACGATGGATGCAGATCGCCACCGCATCATTAATAATATTAACTAGTCCTTACCCGTTCTGAATATATGAACAGCAAATGATGTTCGCCAGATGTGGCAGTAGAGAGTACTCTCTACTGCCCCATCTGGCGGTGTCAGGTTAATATAAGGAAGTGTAGGCTACAGACAGACAGAAGGACAGACATAATGACTGACTGACTGTCTGACAGACATTTTTCGGTGCATTTATAGATAGATAATACGTTTAATAACATTCACAACAATGACCGTCATAGATCAGTAAACAAAAGACAATGAATAGATAATACATTTAAATACATTTAAATAAATTCTAACTTGTCCATCAGCCAATTCTTCAACATATTTTAAAAAATGTTCAAAGACTGGGCAAGTTTAATTTCCCTTGGGATTTCGTTCCAATCCTCCACCCCTGTATTATTTAAATTAGCTTCTACCTGTAACCTTATGTTTTAGGTTTGGTGGTTTAAGATATTCTAGCTCTTAATTAATTGTGTTCAAGCTGTAGGACTCATTAACATGCAGGAAGTAACCTTTAAAATATATTTTGTTCATTGTTCTTATAGGTCACCACGCTGACAGGCGGAGACTCTGTCTACTCGGCCGGCCACACCCACCTCCTGGCCGCCGCCCACGAGAGCGCCGCCGGCATCCTATTGGCCGTGGCGCCCGGCGAGGGCGTCCAGCGGTTCGCCTCGTTCCCCGGCGGGGGGAGCGGAGTGGTGGGGGGTCTGGTGGGCGAGGGAGGGGAGCTGGTGCTGTCCAGCTCGCTGGACTCCTCCTCCTCCTCCTCTGGCGTGGGAGGGGTGGGGGGGGTCGGGGTGGGGGTGGGGGGAGTCGTGAGCCTGCCCGAGACCACCACCATGAACTTTGACCCCGACTGCTTCCTCAACAACCCCAAGCAGGGCCAGACGTACGGCGGGGGAAAGGTGGAGGCGGGATGCAACGGAGGCGGGGACGATGGCGGTAAGGCCCATGGCACAATCATTACATCATCGCCTGATCGCAATAGAGGGTATGCGCGTGACATCATCATCAAACCAGGAAGTTATGCAGGAACGCCTACTGAGTGGCAAAAAACTACTTTCTGGCCTTGACAGCCCATACATCCACACAGAAAAGTCCAATATGATTGCATTAAACAACGTTAAACAATGTTAAACTCACTTTGCCTGTTGCTTTGCCACTCGATATGCCATTCACTTTAAGCATGTGCATACCCTCTATTATATGAGATAGATCGCAATTGTTTTTGCATAATCGTAAATCGTTTCCATGTTGGCAGATATAGCTGATCTACAAGCTTACGACTATATATATACTATGTCACTATATATGTGTTGTAAGCTTGTAATTCTTCTATTTTGTACATTTTTCATAAAGAAAAATGTAAATGCGGCACTGATTTCTTTGTATAATTAATCATTTAAGTTATGTGTCATATTTGTCCTGTGCAATGTGTGATTACGAAGCCTAAAAGGGCAAACAGAAATAAAAATGGTAACGTTCCAATGTCCAATGCAAAACAAACACAAACTCAAGTTTTTTTCTACGTCTTTTTATTACGTTTCATACAAGTGAAAAGTCGGCTCGCTTGATGGGAACAGATTTTTAGAATCCATTTATCTCTGATTTTTTTTCCCAGGCTGTGTTTTTTGATCAAAACGAGCTTGATTTGCGGCTCATAACTACGGTGTTGCTGAAATGTATGTTTTGGGAGAATTAAATAACATTCGCAGGACACGCCGACTTCCGATCTTCAATTTCTGACGGCTTCCAAAATAAGATGGTTCTCTGTTGACATGCATTGTGACATTTCTCCATGGTGGAGAATGAGGGAAATCGTTAATCGCAATTATTTGACAATAATATTAACCAGTGGTGGAAAAAGTACTCAATTGTTTTACTAAAGTAAAAGTACCAATACTGCAATTTAGAACTACGTCGTTACAAGTAAAAGGTAAAACGGAATTGAAAATGTACTTGAGTAAAAGTACAAAAGTATCGGCATCAAAATGTATTTAAAGTACTGAAAGTAAAAGTATTCATATTCTCAGAATGTCCCATTTCACAAGTTCAAAATGTGTAGAAAATCTATTGAAAATAGCCGATCTACAAGCTCAACAAGAAGGTTGAAGGGGTTAATGTTTGTTTTCTAATCAAAATTATAATCGCCAAAGTAACTATAGTAACTAAAGTTTTCAAATAATTGTAGTGAAGTAAAAGTACATATTTTGGCTCCGAGATGTAGTGGAGTAGAAGTACTCTGAGATGTAGTGGAGTAGAAGTACTCTGAGATGTAGTGGAGTAGAAGTACTCTGAGATGTAGTGGAGTAGAAGTACTCTGAGATGTAGTGGAGTAGAAGTACTCTGAGATGTAGTGGAGTAGAAGTACTCTGAGATGTAGTGGAGTAGTACAAGTACTGGAAATTGGAAAGTACAAATACCTCAAAATTGTACTTAAGTACAGTACTTAAGTAAAAGTACTTAGTTACTTTCCACTAACTCTGTGAATGTGTAATCCCGACAGGCCTGGACGGCGGCTCCAGCAACACGCTCCACCGCTCCTCCAACGGCTACGTGGTGTACGACCCGGTGCTCGTCGCCAACATCAAGACGGAGGCGGGGGTGACGGCGGCGGGAGTGGTGTCGTCTCTGGAGTGCCCCCTGGTGGCGGGCCCTGGCGGCAGCAGCAGCAGCGCCGCCGCTGCGGGGGTGGGGGTGGGGGCCGGCGGTGGCAGTGGGGGCGGTGGCTACGTGGAGAGCACGGGCCTCAGCCCCAGCACCACGCTGGAGCAGATGGACTTCAGCGCCGTCATGTCCTCCTCCTCGGTCCAGAGCGCTGCGTCCGCCGCCACGCACCACCACCACCACCACCACCACCACCACCTGAACCACCACCTGAACCACCGCCCCTCCCCCACCCTGTTCCTCCAGTCCTCCTCGCCGCCCCAGCAGAGTGCCGTGCCGTCACAGCAGACGCCGTCCTCGCTGCAGGCCATGAACGGCGGGATAAGCCCCGAGGTGGGCCAGGAGGCCACGACGGGAGGAGGAGGGGGAGTCCAGGACGCCCACCAGGCCTACATGGGCCTGTCTGTGGTGGCCGCTGTGACGCAGCAGCATCACGTCGCGGACTCCCCTCCGCTCGCCAACGGAGGAGGTAAGGCGTGGCCGATATGGTGATAAATTATCGTTATCGTGATAAAAAATGTCTCCACGATATGTGACTAAATTTGACTGAGGGACTGTTATTGGATTTTTTTGAATTTTCATTTTTTCACGTCATATGAAAGCAGGGAATCATAGCTTCAAATGGACATATTGGTTGTTCAGTTTGACCCACCAGTTTTGGAGATATGGCTTATAGAGTAATGTCTTGCAGAGAAACAGTGAGTTGAGAAAACAGGCTTGAAAGGTTCACTTCTGTGGACTCTAACATTACACCTAGCTACATGTTTAAGCATTTATTTCATATCTACATGTCGATTTCAGCTTTGACACTTATTTCAGACATGCTCTAGTTACTAGAGTCTAGTATGTGAAGAGTCGGCCTGTGCTATTAACTCATTTGTGAAAAGCTGGAATTTGTGCGGTGGCAGTCTCTCAGTCAAATCTGGTCACATATGCCTTATCGTATATATATATTGTGATACAGTGAATGAGCATTCTGTGATTTGCAGTTCTATAGCTTAATTTATACTTCTGTAGAACGACGGGTTTGTTTTTGGTCTAAATGTTCTGTTACTCCTTTTCTTTATAGTTTCTGTTAGTCAAAGTCAAAGTCGTACGATTTCGATTTGTCACACACGTTACCGCAGTGAAATTTGTCCTCCACATTTGACCCATCTCTTGGAGCGGTGAGGCGCTGCGTGCGCTGCGTGCGCCGCGCTCGGGAATCGTTTGATTAGTTGATTTGTTGACCCCCTCAATCCAACCCATTGATGCTCAGTGCCAAGCAGGGAGGCATTTAGCCTGGCTAAAGCCAGACCGAATCAGCCGTTGATATTAGTCTGGCTTATTAGCCAGGCTAGGAGGCATTGGGTCCCATTTTTACAGTCTTTGAGGGATCGAACCCCAACCTCGGGGTTCGATCCCTCCCCGACCTCCTAATTTCAGGGCGGACACTCTAACCCGTGTGAAAAGAATATCGTGATAATATCAAGTATCGTGATACTGCTTGAAAAAAATATCGTGATTATATTATATTCTTTTCCATATCGCCCACCCCTATAGGAGGAGGAGACTCGCACCTCCACCAGGCGGGGGGCGGGGAGCCCTCGTTCCCCATGGCGTCCCACCACCACCACCCCCACCCCCACCACCCCCCCCACACCCACCCCCACCACCACCACCACCACCAGCAGCAGCAGCAGCAGCAGGAGCAGCAGGAGGAGGAGCACTCCAGGGCGGGAGGAGGAGGAGGAGGAGACGTGGAGAAAGGCTGCGTGGAGAACGGAGGAGGAGCGGCGGAGCTGCTCCTCAAGACGGAGCCGCACAGCAAGCCCGTGTACGAGGCGGGGGAGCATTACCTGCAGCCCGACGACCATGACGACGCAGGGGGGGGAGGGGGAGGGGGAGGGGGAGGGGGAGGGGGAGGGGACGGAGAGATCCTCTGCAACGGCATGGTCAACGGCTCGGTGCAGGTGGCCAGTCCTCAGTCCATGGCCGCCGCAGCGGCGGGGGCAGTGGCGGCAGCGGCGGCCATAGAAGGGGCGCTAGTCTACGGCAACGCTCAGGGGGTCGGGGGGGTCTCCACCGCCACGGTGGTGGCCCCCGGGGGCGTGGCAGCGGGGGCCGCCGCCGCCATCAGCCTGGAGGGCTTCGAGGCGTCGTTCGGCAGCCAGTTCTCGGACCTCATCAACGACTTCATCTCGGTGGAGGGCGGAGGAGGAGGAGGAGGAGGAGGAGGGGTGGGCGCGGCCGTCAACGGCGTGCTGATGCCCCATCAGGAGGTGGTGGGTGCGGGGGTCGGCGGCGGTGGCGGTGGCGAGGAGCAGGGGGGCGTGGTGGGGGCAGCGACGGGCTCTGAGGTGCAGCATCACGAGGGGGCTCTGGGGCTGCTGCAGGACCCCGGGCGGCTGTTTGGGGTGACGGACTACTCCCCGGAATGGTCCTATCCCGAGGTTAGTATGAGCAGAGATTGTTATTACGTTGCTGTATATATTTATATGGATCTGAAACGGCACCGCAAAAAAACTACTTTTTGCCCTGAGCCTTGCTGTCCCCCCTAACCCTAACCCTAACCCTAACCCTGAGCCTTGCTGTCCCCCCTAACCCTAACCCTGTCCCCTGCACGCACGCAACGTGCTCACGCATGCGCCAATATTGAGGTGCCCACTCTCCCTGTTTCCATATAAAACTGGGTATATTTCACCACAAAGTTCATCACAATCTTTTCACATTGGAAAAAATAACACTTTGTTTCTTACTCTTTTTCTTTTTTTTTATTAGACTTGCTTACATCAGGGTCCCCCATTTTCACTTCATACTAACCATGATTAAATGTGTACACTTACAGAGTTTAACATTGAGAATTTGAGTTAGTACTTAGTATAATGTAACTCCTAGAGTTATGAATAATGTATGTAAGATCACATACGTTCTATAGGGATATCTTTAATGGCCATATAAGAGATTGGCTTCACACAGAGCTAATCTGTGATGCTAATGTGATGATGATGATGCTAATGTCGCTACTAGTGTTCTTTTTCATTATCAAACGAGTCTATGGGGGTCTAACAAACGCGATGGTGACACAATTGAATTGATATGTCTCATATAATGATCTGCTATATATGCACAAACAACGGTGATTAAGCCAGCAACAGCTACACCAGATCAAACATAAAACTCTAATGTGCCTTGCAGTAACAGTAAACGTTTTTTATACATTAAATAAAGCCCCAAAAGTTTAAAAGACACCACTGATAAAAACACTTAACAGACGTTAGCTTATTAAACAGATTGTAGCATAATTAAATAATGTTTACCTGATAAAGGAGGTGCACAGCCATTAGCCTACAGTGTGAAGAGCTGCAGAATCCACATCATTTCTCTTTGGAAATAAACACACGATAAAACAATTCCCATAAAAACGAAAGGTAAATTAATGAACCATACGAATACAAGTTTTTTTAAACGTAATTAAAAAAATTACGAGTGACGAGAAAATACTATAATTGTCCGTAGAAAAACGACTTAGTGACAGCCCAGCATTTATTCTCCCGTAATCCTCTCTCCTCACAACGCATCCGTACGCTTTGTTTGCACAGAAGCATATTTCCACATAGACGTTTCAAACAGTATTTATTTAAAGATCTGTAAGCCTCAGACAAAGCCAACTCGGATGGTGACAACTCATGACAATAAACACAATTGTGTGGGCCGAACAAATAATTAGAAAGAAGAAAAAACACTTTTTTGTTATTTTTTCTTCTTTGTAATTATCTGTTCGGCCCAAAATATTGTGTTTATTGACATGATTTGTCACAATCCGAGTTGGCTTTGTCTGAGGCTTACAGGTCTTTAAATTAATACTTTTTGAAACTTCCATGTGAAAAATGCATGGACCGCTCGTCGGCCGCTCGTCGGCCGCTCGTCGTCATGTAAGGGGGCAGGACAGTGACGCTCTATGCAGGAACGTGGCCTACCGAGTGGCAACGCTCTATGCAGGAACGTGGCCTACCGAGTGGCAACGCTCTATGCAGGAACGTGGCCTACCGAGTGGCAAAGAACAACTTCCTGGCCTTGACAGCCCATATGCATCCAAACAGAAAAGTCCTATCTGATTGTATTAAACAACGTTAAACTCACCAATATTGTATAGCTGTACGGAATGTTCAACACCAAAACGTATTTGTGTGACAATTAATCTGCAACTTAAATTTGTAATCATGACAGACCTAATCACGTGCGTGTGTGTGTTCCAGGGTGGGGTCAAGGTGCTGATCACAGGCCCGTGGCTGGAGTCCAGCAGTGAGTACAGCTGTCTGTTTGACCACATCAGCGTCCCCGCAGCACTCATCCAGCCTGGAGTTCTGCGATGCTACTGCCCAGGTATGGAAACAAACCCTAAGTACCTGGCTAAATTAGAGATATTTAGCAACCAAATGGACCCTTATGGGTCTGTAACTCAGAGAGTGTACAAATGGAACCAAATGGACCCTTATGGGTCTGTAACTCAGAGAGTGTACAAATGGAACCAAATGGACCCTTATGGGTCTGTAACTCAGAGAGTGTACAAATGGAACCATAGCATCTACGGTGATCCGTGAAAAAAATAAAACTTAAGTGGAAAAATAGGAGTTGAAACTGAAATCCTCTCATTTTCATCTTGAACTTTGAAAAATACCAAAATGTATAAATTTTTACTTTTATTTTTTTATTTTTACTGTAACTCTGATTGTCTTCTTCAACACCTTGAATTCATTATTGATTAGCCTTTTTCTTTCTCTTCTTTTACCC
>NC_136789.1:33503725-33508725 GCF_951216825.1 Electrona antarctica
TTGAAGTGGGATCCTCTGTGCACCAGTGTTGTTTTCGTCGACTAAAACTAAGATGAAAAATGTTCGTCGACTGCCTTTTTTTCACTGACGAAAATGACATGGAAACTAAATTAAAACTAAGCTATGATGACTAAAACTATTATGACTATTATGTTGACAATTTCGCCAACGAATAAAAACTACACTAAAATGTTAGGCAGGGACTCATTTTACGCTTGTTTGCATGCTGAAAATAGCCAATCTACAAGCTCACAACGCGTCGCAGCGCGGCTATAAACAGCAAGTGAAAAAGACAGTCATTATGACGGCATCAAGGCCCGCCAAAATACATTTTAGTCGACTGAAACTAGACTAACACTAAAACATTCCGGGTGACAAAAATGTGACAAAAACGAAGTGAAACCTATTCAAGAGACTAATGACTAAAACTATGACTAAAACTATGACTAAAACTAACATCAAAGGGGCTGAACTCTCACTAGTTGAAGTGTCTGAACTCTCACTAGTTGAAGTGTCTGAACTCTCACTAGTTGAAGTGTCTGAACTCTCACTAGTTGAAGTGTCTGAACTCTCACTAGTTGAAGTGTCTGATCTCTCACTAGTTGAAGTGTCTGAACTCTCACTAGTTGAAGTGTCTGAACTCTCACTAGTTGAAGTGTCTGATCTCTCACTAGTTGAAGTGTCTGAACTCTCACTAGTTGAAGTGTCTGAACTCTCACTAGTTGAAGTGTCTGAACTCTCACTAGTTGAAGTGTCTGATCTCTCACTAGTTGAAGTGTCTGAACTCTCACTAGTTGAAGTGTCTGAACTCTCACTAGTTGAAGTGTCTGATCTCTCACTAGTTGAAGTGTCTGAACTCTCACTAGTTGAAGTGTCTGATCTCTCACTAGTTGAAGTGTCTGAACTCTCACTAGTTGAAGTGTCTGAACTCTCACTAGTTGAAGTGTCTGAACTCTCACTAGTTGAAGTGTCTGATCTCTCACTAGTTGAAGTGTCTGAACTCTCACTAGTTGAAGTGTCTGAACTCTCACTAGTTGAAGTGTCTGATCTCTCACTAGTTGAAGTGTCTGAACTCTCACTAGTTGAAGTGTCTGATCTCTCACTAGTTGAAGTGTCTGAACTCTCACTAGTTGAAGTGTCTGATCTCTCACTAGTTGAAGTGTCTGAACTCTCACTAGTTGAAGTGTCTGAACTCTCACTAGTTGAAGTGTCTGATCTCTCACTAGTTGAAGTGTCTGAACTCTCACTAGTTGAAGTGTCTGAACTCTCACTAGTTGAAGTGTCTGATCTCTCACTAGTTGAAGTGTCTGAACTCTCACTAGTTGAAGTGTCTGAACTCTCACTAGTTGAAGTGTCTGATCTCTCACTAGTTGAAGTGTCTGAACTCTCACTAGTTGAAGTGTCTGAACTCTCACTAGTTGAAGTGTCTGAACTCTCACTAGTTGAAGTGTCTGAACTCTCACTAGTTGAAGTGTCTGAACTCTCACTAGTTGAAGTGTCTGATCTCTCACTAGTTGAAGTGTCTGGACTCTCACTAGTTCAAGTGTCTGAACCTCACTAGTTGAAGTGTCTGATCTCTCACTAGTTGAAGTGTCTGAACTCTCACTAGTTGAAGTGTCTGAACTCTCACTAGTTGAAGTGTCTGATCTCTCACTAGTTGAAGTGTCTGAACTCTCACTAGTTGAAGTGTCTGATCTCTCACTAGTTGAAGTGTCTGAACTCTCACTAGTTGAAGTGTCTGAACTCTCACTAGTTGAAGTGTCTGATCTCTCACTAGTTGAAGTGTCTGAACTCTCACTAGTTGAAGTGTCTGAACTCTCACTAGTTGAAGTGTCTGAACTCTCACTAGTTGAAGTGTCTGATCTCTCACTAGTTGAAGTGTCTGAACTCTCACTAGTTGAAGTGTCTGAACTCTCACTAGTTGAAGTGTCTGATCTCTCACTAGTTGAAGTGTCTGAACTCTCACTAGTTGAAGTGTCTGATCTCTCACTAGTTGAAGTGTCTGAACTCTCACTAGTTGAAGTGTCTGAACTCTCACTAGTTGAAGTGTCTGAACTCTCACTAGTTGAAGTGTCTGATCTCTCACTAGTTGAAGTGTCTGAACTCTCACTAGTTGAAGTGTCTGAACTCTCACTAGTTGAAGTGTCTGATCTCTCACTAGTTGAAGTGTCTGAACTCTCACTAGTTGAAGTGTCTGATCTCTCACTAGTTGAAGTGTCTGAACTCTCACTAGTTGAAGTGTCTGATCTCTCACTAGTTGAAGTGTCTGAACTCTCACTAGTTGAAGTGTCTGAACTCTCACTAGTTGAAGTGTCTGATCTCTCACTAGTTGAAGTGTCTGAACTCTCACTAGTTGAAGTGTCTGAACTCTCACTAGTTGAAGTGTCTGAACTCTCACTAGTTGAAGTGTCTGATCTCTCACTAGTTGAAGTGTCTGAACTCTCACTAGTTGAAGTGTCTGATCTCTCACTAGTTGAAGTGTCTGAACTCTCACTAGTTGAAGTGTCTGATCTCTCACTAGTTGAAGTGTCTGAACTCTCACTAGTTGAAGTGTCTGAACTCTCACTAGTTGAAGTGTCTGAACTCTCACTAGTTGAAGTGTCTGATCTCTCACTAGTTGAAGTGTCTGAACTCTCACTAGTTGAAGTGTCTGAACTCTCACTAGTTGAAGTGTCTGAACTCTCACTAGTTGAAGTGTCTGATCTCTCACTAGTTGAAGTGTCTGAACTCTCACTAGTTGAAGTGTCTGAACTCTCACTAGTTGAAGTGTCTGAACTCTCACTAGTTGAAGTGTCTGGACTCTCACTAGTTGAAGTGTCTGATCTCTCACTAGTTGAAGTGTCTGAACTCTCACTAGTTGAAGTGTCTGAACTCTCACTAGTTGAAGTGTCTGAACTCTCACTAGTTGAAGTGTCTGAACTCTCACTAGTTGAAGTGTCTGAACTCTCACTAGTTGAAGTGTCTGAACTCTCACTAGTTGAAGTGTCTGAACTCTCACTAGTTGAAGTGTCTGAACTCTCACTAGTTGAAGTGTCTGAACTCTCACTAGTTGAAGTGTCTGAACTCTCACTAGTTGAAGTGTCTGAACTCTCACTAGTTGAAGTGTCTGAACTCTCACTAGTTGAAGTGTCTGAACTCTCACTAGTTGAAGTGTCTGAACTCTCACTAGTTGAAGTGTCTGAACTCTCACTAGTTGAAGTGTCTGAACTCTCACTAGTTGAAGTGTCTGAACTCTCACTAGTTGAAGTGTCTGAACTCTCACTAGTTGAAGTGTCTGAACTCTCACTAGTTGAAGTGTCTGAACTCTCACTAGTTGAAGTGTCTGAACTCTCACTAGTTGAAGTGTCTGATCTCTCACTAGTTGAAGTGTCTGAACTCTCACTAGTTCAAGTGTCTGAACCTCACTAGTTGAAGTGTCTGAACTCTCACTAGTTGAAGTGTCTGAACTCTCACTAGTTGAAGTGCCTGAACTCTCACTAGTTGAAGTGTCTGAACTCTCACTAGTTGAAGTGCCTGAACTCTCACTAGTTGAAGTGTCTGATCTCTCACTAGTTGAAGTGTCTGAACTCTCACTAGTTGAAGTGTCTGAACTCTCACTAGTTGAAGTGTCTGAACTCTCACTAGTTGAAGTGTCTGAACTCTCACTAGTTGAAGTGTCTGAACTCTCACTAGTTGAAGTGTCTGAACTCTCACTAGTTGAAGTGTCTGAACTCTCACTAGTTGAAGTGTCTGAACTCTCACTAGTTGAAGTGTCTGAACTCTCACTAGTTGAAGTGTCTGAACTCTCACTAGTTGAAGTGTCTGAACTCTCACTAGTTGAAGGGTCTGAACTCTCACTAGTTGAAGTGTCTGAACTCTCACTAGTTGAAGTGTCTGAACTCTCACTAGTTGAAGTGTCTGGACTCTCACTAGTTGAAGTGTCTGAACTCCCACTAGTTGAAGTGTCTTAACTCTCACTAGTTGAAGTGTCTGAACTCTCACTAGTTGAAGTGTCTGGACTCTCACTAGTTGAAGTGTCTTAACTCTCACTAGTTGAAGTGTCTTAACTCTCACTAGTTGAAGTGTCTGAACTCTCACTAGTTGAAGTGTCTGAACTCTCACTAGTTGAAGTATCTGAACTCTCACTAGTTGAAGTGTCTGAACTCTCACTAGTTGAAGTGTCTGAACTCTCACTAGTTGAAGTGTCTGGACTCTCACTAGTTGAAGTGACTGAACTCTCACTAGTTGAAGTGTCTGAACTCTCACTAGTTGAAGTGTCTGGACTCTCACTAGTTGAAGTGACTGAACTCTCACTAGTTGAAGTGTCTGAACTCTCACTAGTTGAAGTGTCTGAACTCTCACTAGTTGAAGTGACTGAACTCTCACTAGTTGAAGTGTCTGAACTCTCACTAGTTGAAGTGTCTGAACTCTCACTAGTTGAAGTGACGTGCGTGCGTGCGTGCGTGCGTGCGTGCGTGCGTGCGTGCGTGCGTGCGTGCGTGCGTGCGTGCGTGCGTCAATGTTGTGTGTGTCTGTGTGTGTGTGCGTATATAGTGTGTCGGTGTGCATGCATGGCAAATCTGTGTCCGCACATGACTGTAATTATTTCTTTCCTCAGGACATTTTGAACCACAAGTTGTTTTGCAAAGCCTTTACTGTGAATATTGGCTTTTGGCTAGAGCTGTGTGTCAATCTGAGAACCCTGAGTGTCTCCAAATGTCAGAGAAAATGTCTCTCCTATCAATCCTTGTGGTATTTAATTTAACATGATCATATTCTTGAGCTAATCTGCTGCAGCTGCTGATAAGCCAGACAGAGCAGGTACTTGCTGGTATTTGCAGAGGCTTGTTTTGTATCTTCTTTGTGTGGGAAGAGGATTGATTATGCCAAGTGGTTCTCAAACCTTTTCACACATGATCACGTCAACACCAGTGCTGATTTTGACAGCACATCTTGATTTAGTTTCAGTGGCGTCAGTTGGGTATTATGGCAAGCTGCTGCAGCAGCCATGCCTTCCTTGG
>NC_136789.1:33513725-33516225 GCF_951216825.1 Electrona antarctica
GTTGAAGTGTCTGAACTCTCACTAGTTGAAGTGTCTGATCTCTCACTAGTTGAAGTGTCTGAACTCTCACTAGTTGAAGTGTCTGAACTCTCACTAGTTGAAGTGTCTGATCTCTCACTAGTTGAAGTGTCTGAACTCTCACTAGTTGAAGTGTCTGATCTCTCACTAGTTGAAGTGTCTGAACTCTCACTAGTTGAAGTGTCTGAACTCTCACTAGTTGAAGTGTCTGAACTCTCACTAGTTGAAGTGTCTGATCTCTCACTAGTTGAAGTGTCTGAACTCTCACTAGTTGAAGTGTCTGAACTCTCACTAGTTGAAGTGTCTGATCTCTCACTAGTTGAAGTGTCTGAACTCTCACTAGTTGAAGTGTCTGATCTCTCACTAGTTGAAGTGTCTGAACTCTCACTAGTTGAAGTGTCTGATCTCTCACTAGTTGAAGTGTCTGAACTCTCACTAGTTGAAGTGTCTGAACTCTCACTAGTTGAAGTGTCTGATCTCTCACTAGTTGAAGTGTCTGAACTCTCACTAGTTGAAGTGTCTGAACTCTCACTAGTTGAAGTGTCTGAACTCTCACTAGTTGAAGTGTCTGATCTCTCACTAGTTGAAGTGTCTGAACTCTCACTAGTTGAAGTGTCTGATCTCTCACTAGTTGAAGTGTCTGAACTCTCACTAGTTGAAGTGTCTGATCTCTCACTAGTTGAAGTGTCTGAACTCTCACTAGTTGAAGTGTCTGAACTCTCACTAGTTGAAGTGTCTGAACTCTCACTAGTTGAAGTGTCTGATCTCTCACTAGTTGAAGTGTCTGAACTCTCACTAGTTGAAGTGTCTGAACTCTCACTAGTTGAAGTGTCTGAACTCTCACTAGTTGAAGTGTCTGATCTCTCACTAGTTGAAGTGTCTGAACTCTCACTAGTTGAAGTGTCTGAACTCTCACTAGTTGAAGTGTCTGAACTCTCACTAGTTGAAGTGTCTGGACTCTCACTAGTTGAAGTGTCTGATCTCTCACTAGTTGAAGTGTCTGAACTCTCACTAGTTGAAGTGTCTGAACTCTCACTAGTTGAAGTGTCTGAACTCTCACTAGTTGAAGTGTCTGAACTCTCACTAGTTGAAGTGTCTGAACTCTCACTAGTTGAAGTGTCTGAACTCTCACTAGTTGAAGTGTCTGAACTCTCACTAGTTGAAGTGTCTGAACTCTCACTAGTTGAAGTGTCTGAACTCTCACTAGTTGAAGTGTCTGAACTCTCACTAGTTGAAGTGTCTGAACTCTCACTAGTTGAAGTGTCTGAACTCTCACTAGTTGAAGTGTCTGAACTCTCACTAGTTGAAGTGTCTGAACTCTCACTAGTTGAAGTGTCTGAACTCTCACTAGTTGAAGTGTCTGAACTCTCACTAGTTGAAGTGTCTGAACTCTCACTAGTTGAAGTGTCTGAACTCTCACTAGTTGAAGTGTCTGAACTCTCACTAGTTGAAGTGTCTGAACTCTCACTAGTTGAAGTGTCTGAACTCTCACTAGTTGAAGTGTCTGAACTCTCACTAGTTGAAGTGTCTGATCTCTCACTAGTTGAAGTGTCTGAACTCTCACTAGTTCAAGTGTCTGAACCTCACTAGTTGAAGTGTCTGAACTCTCACTAGTTGAAGTGTCTGAACTCTCACTAGTTGAAGTGCCTGAACTCTCACTAGTTGAAGTGTCTGAACTCTCACTAGTTGAAGTGCCTGAACTCTCACTAGTTGAAGTGTCTGATCTCTCACTAGTTGAAGTGTCTGAACTCTCACTAGTTGAAGTGTCTGAACTCTCACTAGTTGAAGTGTCTGAACTCTCACTAGTTGAAGTGTCTGAACTCTCACTAGTTGAAGTGTCTGAACTCTCACTAGTTGAAGTGTCTGAACTCTCACTAGTTGAAGTGTCTGAACTCTCACTAGTTGAAGTGTCTGAACTCTCACTAGTTGAAGTGTCTGAACTCTCACTAGTTGAAGTGTCTGAACTCTCACTAGTTGAAGTGTCTGAACTCTCACTAGTTGAAGGGTCTGAACTCTCACTAGTTGAAGTGTCTGAACTCTCACTAGTTGAAGTGTCTGAACTCTCACTAGTTGAAGTGTCTGGACTCTCACTAGTTGAAGTGTCTGAACTCTCACTAGTTGAAGTGTCTTAACTCTCACTAGTTGAAGTGTCTGAACTCTCACTAGTTGAAGTGTCTGGACTCTCACTAGTTGAAGTGTCTTAACTCTCACTAGTTGAAGTGTCTTAACTCTCACTAGTTGAAGTGTCTGAACTCTCACTAGTTGAAGTGTCTGAACTCTCACTAGTTGAAGTATCTGAACTCTCACTAGTTGAAGTGTCTGAACTCTCACTAGTTGAAGTGTCTGAACTCTCACTAGTTGAAGTGTCTGGACTCTCACTAGTTGAAGTGACTGAACTCTCACTAGTTGAAGTGTCTGAACTCTCACTAGTTGAAGTGTCTGGACTCTCACTAGTTGAAGTGACTGAACTCTCACTAGTTGA
>NC_136789.1:33521225-33546225 GCF_951216825.1 Electrona antarctica
CAACAGTTCACAACAATGGGAGCTGAGGGACCTTAATTGGCAATTAAGCAACGAGTTGCATCCTGGGAATAGTGAAGAGTGCAATGTGTGTTCGAACAAGTCCCAAGCTGATGCTGTAGTGTAAATGGACTGAACACGTGTGCGTGCGTGCGTGCGTGCGTGCGTGCGTGTGCGTGCGTGTGTGTGCATACAAATCTGTTAAAGTTATTTTGAGAGGGGAGATGGGACCATGTTCCCCCCAAACACTCCTTTACTATTTCATTTTTCACTATTTATACCCCTACACTTTATTTATGGACTTTTAGCCCATTTGTAAAAAAGGTTTTACATAATTTTCTGTTTCTCTTTGTGAGACAGCAGACCACGTGCTGCTACAGTTTACATGATTGATTGATTGATTGATTGATTGATTGATTGATTGATTGATTGATTGATTGATTGATTGATTGACTGACTGACAATTGTATTAACAGTTTGTAGAGTAAGCACACAGTTCACTACAAGGTCTGCTATAAGAGTACAGTCAGACCCAGAAAAGCACTATAAGACTTGTTTACATCAAGGTCCTCCATGTTCAATTCATCAGAAAACATCCTGTCCACCTGGTCTATCTGTCTTGCTGATTATTGACTAGAGAGTGAGCACCTGCTAAATCCCTAAATTGTAATCTTATAGACTAAGAGTTTGTTGATTTGAATATATATATTTGTTTACAGTCTTTACAGAGCTGGTTTGGCTTGCTTTGGTGGTACACTGACATGGATAGCTGGGAGGGAATTCATAAAACATCATGAAGATGTGTGCACTGTGCAAGGTTTAGGCATGGTGTGAGGTGGGCATAAAGTTGAGGTTTAGGCATGGTGTGAGGTGGGCATAAAGGTTTAGGCATGGTGTGAGGTGGGCATAAAGGTTTAGGCATGGTGTGAGGTGGGCATAAAGGTTTAGGCATGGTGTGAGGTGGGCATAAAGGTTTAGGCATGGTGTGAGGTGTTTAGGCATGGTGTGAGGTGTTTAGGCATGGTGTGAGGTGGGCATAAAGGTTTCAAACCATATTCTGACATATCTAACATTAGAGTTATTGCAAACCGACCACTAGGGGGAGAGCCCAACTCGTTTGCAATGTTGAACATTGACATTGACAAACATTGACAAACATTGACACGTTGTGAGCTTGTAGACTGGCCATTCTAAGTATTCAAAAATGTTTTGCAAAAGTTTAGGGATAAGGGGTTTAGCGGTGACGAAAATGGTGCCCCATATCTATCAACGGTATACGGTAGTTCATTGGGTCGACCTACAATCGACTTGCAAACACTGACGTTTCTCAGACACGGTAATGATATTCACGTGGCTCGGTGGCTCTTTTTATTGTTTCCGAGGCAAACTCGAGTGTCTTGCTATAAAATCTCCTCAATGCTGTGCAGCAACTTATTCTGAGAGTGGTGACAGGAGAGACTCTGTAGGCTGTAGAGTCATAGAGATGTAAATAAGAAAAATCAGCCGAGTGACAAATTGTTTTATTAACTTCCATGAAATACCTGAAACTCCAGTAAGGGCTCCCTCTGAAACACACTGTAACTAAAACAGTATATTAAAGGACATAAAGTGTAGCGAAACCAAGCAATTTCAATTCAATTCAAAGGGCTTTATTGGCATGGGAAAACATACGTTTATATTGCCAAAGCAGAAAGCACAATACAACAATACAGCAATACAATCAAAACAAAAATGATGTACATTTGAAAGTCAGAATCTTCAATAGATCAATTTCTATGTACCAAGATCACTCGATGCAGGTATAGTGCAGGAATATACACAATGATTAGTCTTTAGGGTGGTTGTGTTCCGTTTGATATCCTTCTCCTATCACAGCAACTCACGAATCTTGCTGCTGTGTTTGCACATTGTTGTACTTCGCCCAGCAGATATGGGAGTTTTTTGTCATTGGTCATGTTTTCAAAATCTCCGTGTGTGGTTGTAATCTGTGGGAAGTATGTGTCTCTGATGTCTTGGTACAATGGACAGATGGTGTGTAGCTCTATAAGTGTAGCACTATGAGTGTAGCACTATAAATCACTGCCGTCTGGCAGAAACCATGTATCTCCAATGATGTAACTTGTATTGTTTGTACATTAATGTCCTACAGCGTGGCACAACGCACCGTGAGCTCTGTGGGGTTTATAATAGGCCTACTGTATATCTCTGCTGTCAGGGAGAAACCACCTAACTCCAAAATGATCATTTTTCAGGAAATTATTATTTTTTCTCCATGAAATTAAGAAAAGCTTATATTTTTTAAAACAATGCGATACTGTTTTATTATTGTCAATTATACTTGCATGAGAGAGGGGGTGGTGCATGGAGTTAGCTGCTTTTGCAGACAGTTTGAGGGTCCAATGGAGTTAAGAGGTTTTGTCCGAAGCTCTTTTTAATACTTTAAAAAATAAAAATAATAATAAAACCTCAAAATGGAGTTAAGTGGTTTCCTCCTGACAGCGATGTTATATTGAACCAACCAGGCCTGCAATTTGCGACTAAATATGAGCTACGTTGGATTCATATACGTTTTTGGACGTGCAAGCCAGGTTCACACCCGACAGTGAAGAAATGTTGAATTGGCCCCTGGCTGCTGTCTCACAACAGCACCATGTTGAATTGGCCCCTGGCTGGTGTCTCACAACAACACCATGTTGAATTGGCCCCTGGCTGGTGTCTCACAACAACACCATGTTTTTGGGGGGTTGAATTACATGTAGCCCTGGTGTCTCATCACAACATGTTTTTGGGGGGTTGAATTACATGTAGCCCTGGTGTCTCATCACAACATGTTTTTGGGGGGTTGAATTACATGTAGCCCTGGTGTCTCATCACAACATGTTTTTGGGGGGTTGAATTACATGTAGCCCTGGTGTCTCATCACAACATGTTTTTGGGGGGTTGAATTACATGTAGCCCTGGTGTCTCATCACAACATGTTTTTGGGGGTGAATTACATGTAGCCCTGGTGTCTCATCACAACATGTTTTTGGGGGTGAATTACATGTAGCCCTGGTGTCTCATCACAACATGTTTTTGGGGGTGAATTACATGTAGCCCTGGTGTCTCATCACAACATGTTTTTGGGGGTGAATTACATGTAGCCCTGGTGTCTCATCACAACATGTTTTTGGGGGGTTGAATTACATGTAGCCCTGGTGTCTCATCACAACATGTTTTTGGGGGTGAATTACATGTAGCCCTGGTGTCTCATCACAACATGTTTTTGGGGGGTGAATTATTGGCCTTGCATAGCCAGCCTTCATCTGCCTTTGCAATGCATATCGCCCCAGGGAGATTAAGTCTGGCCCCTCTCAATGCATATCGCCCCAGGGAGGTTAAGTCTGGCCCCTCTCAATGCATATCGCCCCAGGGAGGTTAAGTCTGGCCCCTCTCAATGCATATCGCCCCAGGGAGGTTAAGTCTGGCCCCTCTCAATGCATATCGTCCCAGGGAGGTTAAGTATGGCCCCTCTCAATGCATATCGCCCCAGGCAGATTAAGTCTGGCCCCTCTCAATGCATATCGTCCCAGGGAGGTTAAGTATGGCCCCTCTCAATGCTTATCGCCCCAGGGAGGTTAAGTCTGGCCCCTCTCAATGCATATCGCCCCAGGCAGATTAAGTCTGGCCCCTCTCAATGCATATCGTCCCAGGGAGATTAAGTCTGGCCCCTCTCAATGCATATCGCCCCAGGGAGGTTAAGTCTGGCCCCTCTCAATGCATATCGTCCCAGGGAGGTTAAGTATGGCCCCTCTCAATGCATATCGCCCCAGGTAGATTAAGTCTGGCCCCTCTCAATGCATATCGCCCCAGGCAGATTAAGTCTGGCCCCTCGCAATGCATATCGCCCCAGGCAGATTAAGTCTGGCCCCTCTCAATGCATATCGCCCCAGGCAGATTAAGTATGGCCCCTCTCAATGCATATCGCCCCAGGCAGATTAAGTCTGGCCCCTCTCAATGCATATCGCCCCAGGCAGATTAAGTCTGGCCCCTCTCAATGCATATCGCCCCAGGCAGATTAAGTCTGGCCCCTCTCAATGCATATCGCCCCAGGCAGATTAAGTCTGGCCCCTCTCAATGCATATTGCCCCAGGCAGATTAAGTCTGGCCCTCGATTAAGTATGGCCCATCTCAATGCATATCGCCCCAGGCAGATTAAGTATGGCCCCTCTCAATGCATATCGCCCCATGAGGCAGATTAAGTCTGGCCCCTCTCAATGCATATCGCCCCAGGGGGCAGATTAAGTCTGACTCCTCTCAATTGTGGGAGAACTTCACGGCCGAAGTGGTGACGAGCCAACCAGATTCGTCTGGAACGAGGCTATAACCAATCAGGGCCCAGTATGCAAATATGGGGCGGGACATTGCGGAAAAAATCTAACGCTGAGAGGGACGAGACTATAATATCCACACAGTGATATTAGTGTCGCTACGCGAGAGGCTAGGCGAATTAGCTCTGGCGTCTCGCCATGTTTTTTTGGGGGGGGGGGGGGGGGGGGGGGGGGGGGGGTGAAGAGCTGAATGTATAGAGCTGCTGACACTGGTGACGGCAGACCACCCCCCTCCCTCCGTCACATGGCACAGAAGAGCTCCCTTCTAATTGGCCCATCTGAAGGAAAGGGGAGGAGGAAGCATGTTGTGACACAGCGTTGCTGCTCCTCCCACCTTGGCTCATTTTGTGCACATCAGAGACCTGAGAGAGAGAGAGAGAGAGAGAGAGAGAGAGAGAGAGAAGAGAGAGAGAGAGAGAGAGAGAGAGAGAGACTATAAGAGTGAGAGCGGTATATAGCAGCAGGTTGGATGACATAATGTGCATTGCAGTAACACTGCAGCAACGCCACCATGGGTGACATGTTCACCCCTGGAGTCTGACTGGACCTCCACACACATACAGGGGTGACATGTTCACCCCTGGAGTCACTCTGGACCTCCACAGACATACAGGGGTGACATGTTCACCCCTGGAGTCTGACTGGACCTCCACACACATACAGGGGTGACATGTTCACCCCTGGAGTCACTCTGGACCTCCACAGACATACAGGGGTGACATGTTCACCCCTGGAGTCACTCTGGACCTCCACAAACATACAGGGGTGACATGTTCACCCCTGGAGTCACTCTGGACCTCCACACACATACAGGGGTGACATGTTCACCCCTGGAGTCTGACTGGACCTCCACAGACATACAGGGGTGACATGTTCACCCCTGGAGTCTGACTGGACCTCCACACACATACAGGGGTGACATGTTCACCCCTGGAGTCTGACTGGACCTCCACAGACATACAGGGGTGACATGTTCACCCCTGGAGTCACTCTGGACCTCCACACACATACAGGGGTGACATGTTCACCCCTGGAGTCACTCTGGACCTCCACACACATACAGGGGTGACATGTTCACCCCTGGAGTCTGACTGGACCTCCACAGACATACAGGGGTGACATGTTCACCCCTGGAGTCACTCTGGACCTCCACACACATACATGGGTGACATGTTCACCCCTGGAGTCACTCTGGACCTCCACACACATACAGGGGTGACATGTTCACCCCTGGAGTCACTCTGGACCTCCACACACATACAGGGGTGACATGTTCACCCCTGGAGTCTGACTGGACCTCCACAGACATACAGGGGTGACATGTTCACCCCTGGAGTCTGACTGGACCTCCACACACATACAGGGGTGACATGTTCACCCCTGGAGTCACTCTGGACCTCCACACACATACAGGGGTGACATGTTCACCCCTGGAGTCACTCTGGACCTCCACACACATACAGGGGTGACATGTTCACCCCTGGAGTCTGACTGGACCTCCACAGACATACAGGGATGACATGTTCACCCCTGGAGTCTGACTGGACCTCCACAAACATATACCAAAACACAGTGGTGGAAAAAGTATACTCAATAGTTTTACTTAAGTAAAAGTACCAATACTGCAATTTAGAACTACTTCGTTACAAGTAAAAGTACGGAATTGAAAATGTACTTGAGTAAAAGTACAAAAGTATCGGCATCAAAATGTACTTAAAGTACTAAAAGTAAAAGTATTCATATTGCAGAGTTCACAAGTTCAAAATATGTAGAAAATCAATTGAAAATAGCCGATCTACAAGCTCTCAATGCGATCGGCTATTTTCAAATGGCCGAAATGTATAGGGTTGAAGTGGTTAATGTATGTTTTCTAATCAAAATTAAAATCTCCAGTAACTAGTAACAAATAATTGTAGTGGAGTAAAAGTACACATTTTGGCTCTGGGATGTAGTGGAGTAGAAGTAAAAGTACTGGAGATTGGAAATACTCAAGTAAAGTACAAATACCTCCAAATTGTACTTAAGTACAGTACTTAAGTAAACGTACTTAGTTACTTTCCACCACTGCCAAAACGTATATCAGAAACGTGTCACACAGGGCGCCCGCTGGCCTAGCGGTCCAGGCACATCATGCCACATATAGGCTCTGGCCTGACAGCAGCACGTTGCGTGTTCGAGTCCCGTTCATGACGACCTTTGCAGCGTGTCTCTCCCTCTCAATTACAATTTCAAAAGGCTTTGCCCGAGGACCCCCTCTAAAACGAGTTGATACAACTCAAGGGGCTATCCTCTAAAGAAATAAAATTGAAATATATTATTGGCATGATAAATATGTTTTACATTGCCAAAGCATACATACAATAAAACAAATGTCAACATTGCGCACACAGAGACAACAACAAACATCCCAACAATAATGAACAACAAGCAAAACAGTAACAATGAAAATAAATGAACAAACAGAAACATAACAGCAACTTAATGACCCTGTTCAGCCAGATATACCTGGTTCTTCTGTCCACTGGCTGTCCCTCAGTTGACGACAACTCCACATGTATTTTGCTGCCAAAAATGTGCATTTGGGCTGTTCTCCCAGAACATATTGAAGTGATGAGTTATTAATGGTGGTTTCAAATTCTTCATATTTTTCTTTATTTTCACTTCACTTCTCTTCTCTTCACTTGGTACTATCAGTAGAGGCAGAAGAGATCAGTAGAGGCAGAAGAGATCAGTAGAGGCAGAAGAGATCAGTAGAGGGCAGAAAAGCCTAAAACAAATCGTGTCAAAAGAAGAATCGTGTCACACAGCAGTGTTTGTCTCTCAAACGTTTTCCGTGGTTAAATAACAGACATATAAGGACTCAGACATCCCTCTTCTGGTTAAATAACAGACATATAAGGACTCAGACATCCTCTTCTGGTTAAATAACAGACATATAAGGACTCAGACATCCCTCTTCTGGTTAAATAACAGACATGTAAGGACTCAGACATCCTCTTCTGGTTAAATAACAGACATGTAAGGACTCAGACATCCTCTTCTGGTTAAATAACAGACATGTAAGGACTCAGACATCCCTCTTCTGGTTAAATAACAGACATGTAAGGACTCAGACATCCTCTTCTGGTTAAATAACAGACATGTAAGGACTCAGACATCCTCTTCTGGTTAAATAACAGACATGTAAGGACTCAGACATCCCTCTTCTGGTTAAATAACAGACATGTAAGGACTCAGACATCCCTCTTCTGGTTAAATAACAGACATGTAAGGACTCAGACATCCCTCTTCTGGTTAAATAACAGACATGTAAGGACTCAGACATCCCTCTTCTGGTTAAATAACAGACATGTAAGGACTCAGACATCCCTCTTCTGGTTAAATAACAGACATGTAAGGACTCAGACATCCCTCTTCTGGTTAAATAACAGACATGTAAGGACTCAGACATCCCTCTTCTGGTTAAATAACAGACATATAAGGACTCAGACATCCCTCTTCTGGTTAAATAACAGACATGTAAGGACTCAGACATCCCTCTTCTGTAACATATATTTGCAGAGTGGAGTAAAAAGTATAATGTGTGCCTCTGGGTTACAGTAGCGTAGAAGTGAAAGCACAGAACATTGGAAATACTACAGTAAAAGTACCTCAAAGTTGTACTTAAACAGACACTTTCCACCACCACCATCTCACGGCTCTGTTTTTCCCTCCCGTGCCTCCGTAGATACCCAGTTCACAGTCCTGTTTGTCCCTCCCGTGCCTCCGTAGATACCCAGTTCACAGCCCTGTTTGTCCCTCCCGTGCCTCCGTAGATACCCAGTTCACAGCCCTGTTTGTCCCTCCCGTGCCTCCGTAGATACCCAGTTCACAGCCCTGTTTGTCCCTCCCGTGTCCCATAGACACCCTGTAGTTAACGGCTGTTTGTCCCTCCCGTGTCCCATAGACACCCTGTAGTTAACGGCTCTGTTTGTCCCTCCCGTGTCCCATAGACACCCTGTAGTTAACGGCTCTGTTTGTCCCTCCCGTGTCCCATAGACACCCTGTAGTTAACGGCTCTGTTTGTCCCTCCCGTGTCCCATAGACACCCTGTAGTTAACGGCTCTGTTTGTCCCTCCCGTGTCTCCATAGATACCCAGTTCACAGTCCTGTTTGTCCCTCCTGTGTCCCCATAGACACCCTGTAGTTAACGGCTCTGTTTGTCCCTCCTGCGTCCCCATAGACACCCCGTAGTTAACGGCTCTGTTTGTCCCTCCCGTGTCCCCATAGATACCCAGTTCACAGCCCTGTTTGTCCCTCTCGTGTCTCCATAGATACCCAGTTCAGGATGTCCATCCTGGAGCGTCTGGAGCAGATGGAGCAGAGGATGGCCGAGATCCACAACCAGAACCCCGGCTCGGAAACCATGGCAACCAAGGGCGGGGGAGGAGGAGGAGGAGGAGGAGTGGAGGGGGGAGGAGCCAGTGACCACCAGCCTCAGGTGAGCACCAAGGGCGGGGGAGGAGGAGGAGGAGGAGTGGAGGGGGGAGGAGCCAGTGACCACCAGCCTCAGGTGAGGAGGGGGGAGGAGGGAGGAGGGGGAGGAGGAGTGGAGGGGGGAGGAGCCAGTGACCACCAGCCTCAGGTGAGGAGGGGGGAGGAGGGGGGAGGAGTGGAGGGGGGAGGAGCCAGTGACCACCAGCCTCAGGTGAGCACCAAGGGCGGGGGAGGAGGAGGAGGAGTGGAGGGGGGAGGAGCCAGTGACCACCAGCCTCAGGTGAGGAGGGGGGAGGAGGGAGGAGGAGGAGGAGGAGTGGAGGGGGGAGGAGCCAGTGACCACCAGCCTCAGGTGAGGAGGGGGGCCTTTAACCAATATCTTTCAATTTTATTTTTAAAGATATTGGATTAGATATATTACGAAGCGCTGTGAGCTTGTACATCTGCTATTTTCTTTTAATAACCAATGCTATAAAGTCCAAAATGACGCAGATGTTTTATCGGTTTTAATGGGACAAGACAGCAAAGAAATTGTAAAAGTGAAAAAATACTTGACGAGACAAATAGGTTGAAATGCAGACCTGTGATGGAAACATGAAAACATGAAACATGAAAACAGAGAAAAATAAACATGAAAGTCAATTTGCCAAACCGAATTCTTGATCTTTCCGCGCTTAGACACGACAAGGAAGAGGATCGTCCTGCCCGAGCATTTTGCACTCATGTCATGTACTGTTAGCTCACATCTAAAATACTCTGTGGAATAATCCCAGGGCGTTTGAACGCTGGCGGTTATACACGCACGCACGCACGCACGCACGCACGCACGCACACACAGGTTTTAAATCCATCTCCTTTCTTCTCTCTCTCTCTCCCTCTCCCCGCAGCTCTCCCCCGAGCAGGGTTCGTTCGAGGGCCGCGTGGTGGTGGTGTGTGAGAAGATGATGTCCCAGCCGTGCTGGGTCTCCTCCAACCAGCTGGTCCACACCAAGAGCTCCCGAGGAATGACCTTACTGCACCTGGCCGCGGCGCAGGGCTACGCCGGCCTCATCCAGACGCTCATACGCTGGCGGTAAGTCTGAGAACACGCACGGAAAGGTTCCGCTTTCCATTAGCCTGCATGGTCATCCTACCCGGTCTCACCCAAACACGGGGAAATAGCATGGAATTGCAATTCACCCTTTGTCAAGTCCCGCCCATTGGTTGCCGTTTCGTGGTTGGACAAAAATCCTCTCTCTCTCCATCCACTACCATTGAAATAACATGTTTTTCAGTTGCTTCATGTTGATATTCTGTGAGTTCAATTCTTATTTTAAACTTGGTGTCAGTAAAAAAGAACATCACAGGTGCAGCACGGTGACTGCAGGGCATGTCATGTTGGTTTTCTTTTCCAAAAAATATGTTTTAGCAAATTCAACATAAACAAGGCGGAACCAGGGGGCGGAACAAGGCAGAAAGAGCCTGCTGGTTAGTCAGTCAGGGACCAATCAGAAGGCTGACAGCCTGCTGGTTAGTCAGTCAGGGACCAATCAGAAGGCTGACAAAGGGTGAATTCTGTGCATACACGCCTAGAAAATCCAAATATCCGTACACACGGAAATCCTCCCCATAGACAATGACGGAGGAGCGCCGTCTCTACCCAACTTGACCACTAGAGACGCCACCGAGCCGCCCTAAAGGGACTCATGGGAGAGAGACGCCACCGAGCCGCCCTAAAGGGAATCCGCCCCGTCCGAGTTATAACCTGATATGGACAGAATAGTAAATAATGTCACCCAGCCCGACCCAGCCACAGTGAAATAGCACTTCTGTACTGAACTCACCCAGCCCGACCCAGCCACAGTGAAACAGCACTTCTGTACTGAACTCACCCAGCCCGACCCAGCCACAGTGAAATAGCACTTCTGTACTGAACTCACCCAGCCCGACCCAGCCACAGTGAAATAGCACTTCTGTACTGAACTCACCCAGCCCGACCCAGCCACAGTGAAATAGCACTTCTGTACTGAACTCACCCAGCCCGACCCAGCCACAGTGAAATAGCACTTCGACTGAACTCACCCAGCCCGACCCAGCCACAGTGAAATAGCACTTCTGTACTGAACTCACCCAGCCCGACCCAGCCACAGTGAAATAGCACTTCGACTGAACTCACCCAGCCCCGACCCAGCCACGACCCATATGTACGGATGGTACTGTACTGACTGTCCTTGTGTTGTCCTTCAGCACTAAGCTATAAGCATCATGGTACTGCGACTGTACTGACTGTCATTGTTTGTCCTTCAGCACTAAGCATGCTGACAGTATAGACCTGGAGCTGGAAGTCGACCCACTTAACGTGGACCACTTCTCCTGCACCCCACTGGTAAGCCATCAAGTCTGTGTGTGTGTGTGTGTGTGTGTGTGTGTGTGTGTGTGTGTGTGTGTGTGTGTGTGTGTGTGTGTGTGTGTGTGTGTGTGTGTGTGTGTGTGTGTGTGTGTGTGTGTGTGTGTGTGTGTGTGTGTGTGTGTGTGTGTGTGTGTGTGTGTGTGTGTGTGTGTGTGTGCGTGCGTGTGCGTGTGTGACCTGTGTGACCTGTGTTCTCCCATGTCTCTCTCTCTCTCTCTCTCTCTTCAGATGTGGGCGTGTGCTCTGGGTCACACCGAGGCGGCCTTGGTGCTCTATCAGTGGGACCCCCGAGCGCTGGCCATTCCCGATTCGCTGGGCCGCCTGCCACTCAACATCGCTCGCTCGCGGGGCCACACCCGATTGGCCGAGCTTCTGGAACAGCTGCAGCAGGCCTCTCCCCCGGCTCACAGTCAGAGCGCCGAGACCTGGATGGACAGGTGGAGCGGCCAATCACAGCCCAGTGGCCTAAGCAACAGCCCGCCTCCTAACTCAAACTCAGGTGCGATCTTCACCACGGTGTTGTTTTCGTCGACTAAAACTAAGACGAAACTAAGACTACCTTTTTCCACTGACGAAAACTAAATGGAAATTAAATAAAAACTAGGCTAAAATGTCAGGAAGGCACTAGTGGACAAGATATGCAGTATAAGTCATTTTACACTTAGTTGCATGCTGAAAATAGCCGATCTACAAGCTCACACCGTGTCGCAGCGCGTTAACAAACTGCCCTCCCACTCTGGGCGCTTTGGTGTAGAGCAGGGGTTCTCAACCCGTGGGTCGCGACCCCTCGGGGGGTCGCCAAATTATTTTAGGGGGTCCCCAAATTATTTTCAAAAAAAAAAAATAATGATTTTTTTTTCACGGTTTTTAAAAAATAGCAGACCTACAAGCTCGTAGCGTGCCACTCGGTGGCGCGCTATGAGCTTGTAGATCTGCTATTTTTCATTAGCTAAATTATAATATAATGCTTAAAACACCAAAAGGGGTTCCCGCCCAAAATGGGTTAAGGTTATTGTAGCAGTCAATTTATATTGGGGGTCGGGAGGGGGCGGGGCGGGGCGGGGGTCCCGAGATATTGCCAAAGCATTTTCAGGGGTCCCCGGCCAAAAACGTTGAGAACCCCTGGTGTAGAGCACATCAAAGCCTTCTACAAAACCCTAGATGATTTTAAACTAGCAAGGGTAACAACGGAGGAGGTACTTAAAAAACAGAGTGCCCTCCAACCCCACAAGGCCACTGGCCTCAGAGACTCGGCCATCTCTATAGCTCCAATCATCACCACATAATAAAACCATCAAACAGGGGCAGGTCCCCCAAGATTTCAAACTGGCCAAAGTAACCCCCCTGCATAAGAAAAGGAGAAAATTAGACCCCGGCAATTCTTAGCTCAATTCTATTCTTAGCTCCATCTCGAAAGTGATGGAAAAAATAGACCTATGACCTATACTTTTCAACCTATGAACAGGTTGAAAAGTATCTTGCCACAAAAATAAATAATGTACGAATTTCAATCCAGCTTCAGAACATCCCACTCCACTGACACATGCCTTCTCTATCTGAGTGACCACATCAAACACGAGGTGGATGCTGGCAAATACTGCGGCATGGTCATGCTGGACCTCAAAAAGGCTTTTGACACCGTGAACCACTCCATACTGGTTAACAAGCTAAAAGCAATTGGTTTTGATAGCACACCAAAATGCTTTGTTTTTTGTTTTGTTTTTACCAGGGTCCCCCCATATGATCTCCTAATAATTATGTGAAATGGGAAATTAAATTAAATTAAATAATTACTATATTTACCCAGGGTATCTGGGCTAAGCTCAAGAACTTGTTTCCAGCCAGGCCCTGCTCATAGAACATTTCATCGTAGTGGTTCAATGCCTTGTTCAAGGGCACTTCAGCGTTGGTAATTTTAACGTGTCGGAGCGCTGATTCGAACTGGCGACCTTCCGGTATCAAGACCGCTCCGCAATCCGTTCGGCCACCGCTGCCACAAATGGGAGACACCCATGGCAGTGATGTAAATAGGTTTTCAATGTAATGGGTCCCGGGACCCAGGGGTGGTCTTTTAGATGAGTCCCAGGGACATTGTATGAGTCCCACAATGACGTTAGGAGTCATATTTTGTCAAATTGCAGCATTTAACTCCCATTTCATCGTATAGTTATAATATGGTTGGTTATATTCATTCATGTAGATAATGTATCTGAAAGGTTTAGGGTTAACTCCTGCCGGGCTCGCTCCTGCGTCGACGTCGACTGTTGAATTGACCTGCATTGAATCCAAGGCTTCATGGGGTGTGTAATTGATAGAAAATAAGTCACTTTTTTAGGGGTGAACTGCTCCTTTACACAGATCTCAAACGAAGGTAAATTCCCTTGCACTAGTGAGGACCAAATGTCCCCACAAGTATAGCAGAATATGAGGACCAAATGTCCCCACAAGTATAGCAGAATATGAGGACCAAATGTCCCCACAAGTATAGCAGAATATGAGGACCAAATGTCCCCACAAGTATAGCAGAATATGAGGACCAAATGTCCCCACAAGTATAGCAGAATATGAAGACCAAATGTCCCCACAAGTATAGCAGGATATGAGGACCAAATGTCCCCACAAGTATAGCAGAATATGAGGGCCAAATGTCCGCACAAGTATAGCAGAATATGAAGACCAAATGTCCCCACAAGTATAGCAGGATATGAGGGCCAAATGTCCGCACAAGTATAGCAGAATATGAAGACCAAATGTCCCCACAAGTATAGCAGGATATGACACATAGACCATTTTCCTGGTATCGCCAGATCAGAGTCAAAAGGTGCAGATGAGAATTGCTGTGCGAATTGGCGTCGTTAAGGCGTGCATGGGAACAGTTTGTGTCGTGTGTGATTTCACACCAGAAGATATAAGATATTATGCACCGTGTTGAAAATGACCGTAGACGTCGAGAGAGAGAAGAGACAGACAGACAGACAGACAGACAGACAGACAGACAGACAGACAGACAGACAGACAGACAGACAGACAGACAGACAGACAGACAGACAGACAGACAGACAGACAGATGTTGTGTTGGACCGCTTCCAAAACAGGAGGACCAAAGTGAGCCTATCATGGTGCTGTAGCAGTGAGGAACAGACTGTATTCCTTTGGAGGCCTCTATAATGAATGGACCCACGACCTGATGGAACAGATTGACGTCCATGTCTTCAACACGGTGTCTTTATGCTGGATTAAGTTACCTCCAGTGAAACCTGGAAGAGGAGACGGTCACCTTGAGGTTCCATCCATGCGCCCCGGTCACACAGCTGTGCTGATAGGAGATACAGTGTACATCTGGGGAGGCTGGCCTTTCTGCAATGTCCTTTATGCGTTTGATGTCGACACCCACACGTGGTTGAAACCTGGCGGGGTTACTGGCACCGTTCCAGAGGGTAAGTGCTACCACTCAGCCTGTGTCCTGGTGAAGGTCATGTTTATCCGTGGAGGATACAACCAGCTGACTACACACAATAATGACATGTACAAGTTGGACACCAGCACAATGTTCTGGACTTTAATTGAGACCAGAGGAACTCCACCACCTGCTTCAAGCCTCCACTCTGCCACCATCATCGGGACAAAGATGTTTGTATTTGGGGGCTGGGGGGGTGAGGTTGAGTACTACAACAGCATCAGAGTGTTTGACACAGAGACCAACCATTGGCTGAACACGCCTTCTGCACAGCTTCTTCCAGAAGGACGCGTCGGTCATTCAGCCTTTACCTACAATGGAGAGCTGTACATATTTGGTGGCTGGAACTATAACAACACCAGTCTAGATATGGAGAACTTCAATGATCTGTGGAAATTCAGCCCAGAGACCTTCTTCTGGAAGAAGGTTGAGCCCAAAGGGAAAGGCCCAGCGGGTCCAATGGACTCTATGTGCTGTTGCATGATGGGAGATCGTATCATCCTCAACGCAGCCTCCTGAGATCCATACGAGTGTCTCTTTTATAAACAAGGAGAGACCATCAATACACTGGAGGTGTGGTTAGAGGACATGGTCAAACAAGGATAGACCATCAATACACTGGAGGTGTGGTTAGTGGACATGGTCAAACAAGGAGAGACCATCAATACACTGGAGGTGTGGTTAGAGGACATGGTCAAACAAGGATAGACCATCAATACACTGGAGGTGTGGTTAGTGGACATGGTCAAACAAGGAGAGACCATCAATACACTGGAGGTGTGGTTAGTGGACATGGTCAAACAAGGATAGACCATCAATACACTGGAGGTGTGGTTAGTGGACATGGTCAAACAAGGAGCTGTGTAAGAATACTTTGTCTGACAAACAAACACCAACATGTGAAAGCCTTGCTTCTCCATATCTGTAAGGTGTAAAGGGTCTTGCTTCTCCATATCTGTAAGGTGTAAAGGGTCTTGCTTCTCCATATCTGTAAGGTGTAAAGGGTCTTGCTTCTCCATATCTGTAAGGTGTAAAGGGTCTTGCTTCTCCATATCTGTAAGGTGTAAAGGGTCTTGCTTCTCCATATCTGTGAGGTGTAAAGGGTCTTGCTTCTCCATATCTGTAAGGTGTAAAGGGTCTTGCTTCTCCATATCTGTAAGGTGTAAAGGGTCTTGCTTCTCCATATCTGTAAGGTGTAAAGGGTCTTGCTTCTCCATATCTGTAAGGTGTAAAGGGTCTTGCTTCTCCATATCTGTAAGGTGTAAAGGGTCTTGCTTCTCCATATCTGTGAGGTGTAAAGGGTCTTGCTTCTCCATATCTGTGAGGTGTAAAGGGTCACTACTTGTCCTTTGAGTGGATGACTCATATGAGAGTGTTTAAAACAGTGTAGTATTCTCATTTTCATAATTCCCATTATACAGATCACTAAAAGAAAGAAAAACAGAACACGAAAACATTGAGTCAACTAAAGCAGACTCCATGTGACCACCACTTTATGACATCACTCATGTACAGTATGACATCACTACTCCGTATTTGGGCGTAAGGTTTTCAGCCCAAGTCAAGGTTGGAATGTTCTGAGCTCAGATTCCACTTCAATAGAGCACCTTAGTATATCTTTTTTGAGGGGCGCTTGCCACTCCAATGCCTGGCTTTGAGTGTGACTAAGTCTATGGACTTTGTATGATGTCATGTGTGTGGCTAAGTACATCAAATTGCCAAATCAATGGAAAATGACGTAGGCCTAAGTGGGTGACTTCATCATCATACATGGTTATCATGATAAAAAAAACCTCCCACTTCACTCAAGTGTGATTTCTTTTTTTTACCCCGTCTGAATTCTTTTGAGGGGCACTGAACTGCCGCCGACAACTGCACCAAGTTTCCTGACTGAACTCAAGGTTAATTAAATAAGGTTAGGAAGTGAAGACGGAGGACTCCATGTTGCTCCCTGGAAGGAAAGAAACATGCGCAATTGAGACCAAGGAAGCTGAACGCATAAGTGTTGGCTGCATATAGCCCATTGCACATGTATCTTTCCTTCCAGGGAGCAACATGGAGTCCACCGTACGATCTATTCGCTTCCTGTCCTCATTTAATAGTCCTTGACTGAACTTGCTCTGCGCATGTCTGTGACAGGCGCGATGCTCATTTTTTGTCTTAGTGCCGGTTATTTACCCAGGGTCTCTGTGTCTCCAGAGCTGAGGCGAGCCAGGCGGGGGGAGGGCAGCCTCCAGGCCAACGCTCAGGGCTGGAGCCAGGCTAGCGGACCCCGGGACCCCCAGAGCAACCAGGGGGAGCACGGAGGACCCCCTCCCGCCAAGAGGCTCAAGCCCAGCCCTGACGCCCAGCAGCAGCAGCAGCAGCAGCAGCAGCTAGCCAACACCACCACCGCCAACTCTGTCCTCCACAACTCCGTCCCGACAAACCCCGCCACGGCCACGCCAAGGTAGGGATTAAGGATGGGACGATTATGGGAAATTAACACGTCACACCATTGTTGTGGCAAACGTAAATTGCGATTGACGATTTTATCGTGATAATCAAGATATGCTTCAAACTTAAAATTACACTTTTGTTAACCACAAAAATAGCCGATCTACAAGTTCGCAACGCTTTGCAACGCAAGTGAGCTTGTAGATATGCTGAAATATGAGCATGCCAAAAGTGCTCTTCACAAGTATGTTTAGTATACACTCTACTCTACTATAGAGGCTTTTAGGATGTGCTGAATTTGCAGCTCAACAAAAGCTAATTCCTCCCCGGGGACTGACAGCCAGACATGGCGGCGGTGGCTCAGGGGTAGAGTTCCCGGATGGTAACCGCAAGGTCGCCAGCTCGAACCCGGGCTCCCCCAGAGTTAGTGTCGAAGTGTCCTTGAGCAAGACACTGAACCCCAAATTGCTCCTGATGTGCTGGTTGGTACCTTGCATTTACCATTTTACATGTGTGGCCGGTTAAGACTCGCCCGTTGCTGTATGCAGTTACGTCTCTGGTTTAAGGACTTCAGTGTTCTGTACAGGACAGAACAAAGAATGTTTGCTTTCGCCATCTTTGTTGAAGAAGAATCTGGGCACTTGTGTTTTAGTCTTACTATACTTACTAAATGTAAGGGTAAAGGGTGTTTACCTACACCCATTACCTACACCCATCAACCCAGTAGGTTTGGGGTAAAGGGTGTTTACCTACACCCATTACCTACACCCATCAACCCAGTAGGTTTGGGGTAAAGGGTGTTTACCTACACCCATTACCTACACCCATCAACCCAGTAGGTTTGGGGTAAAGGGTGTTTACCTACACCCATTACCTACACCCATCAACCTATTAGGTTTGGGGTAAAGGGTGTTTACCTACACCCATCAACCCAGTAGGTTTGGGGTAAAGGGTGTTTACCTACACCCATCAACCCAGTAGGTTTGGGGTAAAGGGTGTTTACCTACACCCATTACCTACACCCATCAACCCAGTAGGTTTGGGGTAAAGGGTGTTTACCTACACCCATTACCTACACCCATCAACCCAGTAGGTTTGGGGTAAAGGGTGTTTACCTACACCCATTACCTACACCCATCAACCCAGTAGGTTTGGGGTAAAGGGTGTTTACCTACACCCATCAACCCTTTAGGTTTGGGGTAAAGGGTGTTTACCTACACCCATCAACCCTTTAGGTTTGGGGTAAAGGGTGTTTACCTACACCCATCAACCCATTAGGTTTGGGGTAAAGGGTGTTATTGCTTTATGGACTGAGGATAATTTCAATTGAAATCTCTGCGATACGGTAATTGTGAGCATTCTTTCCCCCCAGGTCTCTTCTACCCAACCCGCCCGCCCAGCACACTGAGCCCTCCTCCAACAACAACAACCCCAGCTTTCGGAGCACGCCATCCCCTCTCGCCTCCTCCTCCGGCCCCAACAGGCCTCAGCTCCCCCCAGCCTCCTCCGGCCCCAACAGGCCTCAGCTCCCCCCAGCCACTCCACTCTCCAACCTGCAGGCCAGGATCAGGGGGTCCGGAGGGGCCACCAGGTAGGGGACGTCACCAACGCACGTTCATCCATCAATATCATTCTGGAACCATCTCGCGTTCAGTGTTGGGTGTATAACGGCGTTAAAATAAACCCCTTATTTTGAAGAGCCAAAACCTGCAACCCGGATGTTACAAATGTTTACTACTGCTGTGTGTGTTCTGTTGTCGCATCCACTCTCAGTTCCACGCTCAGTGGCGAGAAAGCCTCCTCGCAACCATCACAACGTCGGCTCTGGGCCGTGGAATAAACCTTGTTTTGACCAGAAATGCCATCTGGGACAAGGAATTGGAGATAAACACATTAAATTAAAGTTGAACATTATGAATAAGAACCGGTGATTCGTAGTGGCATCATGGGACAATCGCTTTTGGGTTTGAGTTGACGAAGGGTCCATTTCTAGTTTCTACTCAAAAAAATAATTATAATAATATTGTAAATAGCCGATCTGCTATTTCCACAATTTTTTTTAAATGCTTGAAAATCTATAAAAAAAAAATTGTAACGATTCAAAGGAAAAAATAATTACGATTATTTCAAACAATTGCGATTTGGCGATCATGGTGTAATAATTGTGACTGTGGTCTGGAGTCTGAGGCAGGCGTAATAACTGTGGTCTGCCACCAGGTGGAGTCTGAGGCAGGCGTTGGGACGGCGCAGCCTGGCCAGGAGGATCCTGGGTAAAGAGAGGCTGGCCAATCACCTGCGCCAGAGAGTCCTGTCCGACAGGGGGGAGGAGTCACAGCTGCTGACCTATCAGGAGCACGCAGAGGACCTGCAGGTATATAATAGGACAGGCTTCTGTTTGAAGCCCAAAGTGCACCAATGATTCACCACAAGCAACTCCTGACTAGGGATGGAGCTCGATAACCGATACCCGGAAATATCCCATAAGAAGCTTATTGACGGGTACTCACGTTATCAATAAGCTTTGGGCTTATCAAGCCTGTTATGGAGCATAGCGGCATAGTGGCCCGGTCATGTTTAAACAATCAAGACAAGAGGCGATCAAGAAATAAATGCCAACCAGCGCTGTCCGGGTAAACAGTAACACAATTACGCTTTTAAAGTGGCGGACCATATATTAACCAGTTAACAGTTTCTTTAATATTATTTTATTGGTAAAAAGGTCAATTGCCTTCTGTCTGTTAGTAAAGTACTGTATGTGAAGGCCCTAGTAAAAGATACTGGTTCTGTTCAGAATGTATTGTCTCCCGTCTTTCCACAAAATAATAGAAAATGCTCGATAGTGGACTCGATAAGAACCCGGCTCGATAAGCCTGATCAATAAGGTGATCGTTATCAATAAACATTAACGAGCTCCATCCCTAGTCCTGACCTCACTCTATCCTTTATATTTGGTTGTGAGTAGTAGCAAGGAGTTGGGACTGGTGTGGTTTGGTCTTTAGAGTGTCTGCTAAATGCCTAAAATTGTAAAATGATTGCAGTAGGACCTTGCATGTTTATTTGAAGCCCACAGGATTGAAGGAGGTGGTCGTGAAATGTTCATGTGACCGATGTCTGTATTGTTCCTGTAAGGAATACAGCAATAATAATGGAAATGTCCATTCCAGTTAAACAAGTTTTAACAAGTTTTAAATTCCAAAATGCTCCAGTGGAGCAATCCTATTACATTCAAAAGGCCTATTGAATGATCCATTATTTATTTTTTGACAATTCGATTCTGAGACAGTATTATTATGAATATACGTAATCTGATCTGAGCCAGTACTATTATGAATATACGTAATCTGAGCCAGTACTATTATGAATATACGTAATCTGATTCTGAGCCAGTACTATTATGAATATACGTAATCTGATTCTGAGCCAGTACTATTATGAATATACGTAATCTGATTCTGAGCCAGTACTATTATGAATATACGTAATCTGAGCCAGTACTATTATGAATATACGTAATCTGATCTGAGCCAGTACTATTATGAATATACGTAATCTGAGCCAGTACTATTATGAATATACGTAATCTGTAACATATAACAGTACTATTATGAATATACGTAATCTGTAACATATAACAGTACTATTATGAATATACGTAATCTGTAACATATAACAGTACTATTATGAATATACGTAATCTGTAACATATAACAGTACTATTATGAATATACGTAATCTGTAACATATAACAGTACTATTATGAATATACGTAATCTGTAACATAAAATGCATAAAAATAAATCATCGCTTTAACTTCTCGACTACAAGCCACAGTGTGTAAAAACTGCCCTGTCAGCCTATCTGACATGAATGGTGAGCCAGCATGTTTTCAATGTGCATTTGCTGCTTTTTTTAGCTGATAAAATGTGCGAAGCTCCCTCAAAAAAACAAAAGAAAAAAAAATCAAAGAAACAAACCTGTTTGGCTGACTGGCAATTTCAGATGAGTGTGGTGCGTGCGTGCGTGCGTGCGTGCATGGATTAACGTTCTCAGACTGATTTCAGTCATTTACATGTAAGTAGCCTTGCCGAGCCATGAGGCCCAAAGGGCAGGAGCCTATCTCCTGTTTCTGTAGTGTGATGTACAAGTAAACCCCCTGGACATGACGCTATGTCATGTCACAGGGACTTACCCCCAATCCAACCCTTGATGCTGAGTGTCAAGCAGGGAGGCCCTGGGTCCCATTTTTTGAGTCTTTGGTATGACCCGGCCGGGGATCGAACCCCGACCTCCCAGTCTCAGGGCGGACACTCTAACCACAAGGCCACTGAGCTGGTCTTTATATGGAAGCACATTGAGCAGCGAAAACAGCCTAAGCTCTCAATGCGTCGCAGACGTGTTGCAACCTTAACCGTACAATTTATACAGCGCTGTGTGTGTGTGTGTGTGTGTGTGTGTGTGTGTGTGTGTGTGTGTGTGTGTGTGTGTGTGTGTGTGTGTGTGTGTGTGTGTGTGTGTGTGTGTGTGTGTGTGTGTGTGTGTGTGTGTGTGCGCGCGCGCAGGCTGACATGGCCATGCTGGCCGAACACATCATGGAGGCGTCGCCGGGCAGGATCAAACAGGAGGCCTCGGTTGCCATGGAGACGGAGATGGCCCCACAGAGCGTGGGAACGGGCCGCAGCATCGTGGGCTCGCTAGCGGGCTACCTGGGCGAAGTGGAGAGGTGAGAGGCCACCACGTGTGTGTCTTTGATGTCTGTGCCATATATAGTAGTACCAGAGGTGGAGAGTAACTAAGTACATTTACTTAAGTAATGTACTTAATTCTGTAGGTATTTGTACTTTAGGGTTCGGGTTCACTCTCCCTCTCCCTTGCTCCGTCTCTCTCTCTCTCTCTCTCATCCATCCCTCTCTATTGCGCAAAATGAGCTCAGGTGATGTCTTACCACATATACAATATATATATATTTTGTTATCGTTGGATAAGATTTTGTCCACAATTCCATGATTGATGTTGGTACTGTAGCACAGGAGAGACGACAGATAACAATTCTTCTACATCCTCAAATTGTGTAGACTTTTGTGTAGAAGTTAAGTAATGCAGATGTTTAATTAACAGTAATTTAACTCTTGAGAGTGTAAAATGAGTCAAAGCAACGTTTCGGTCTTGCAAGCTTCTTCAGGCACGGGTTAGGGTACGCTTTCAAGAGTTAAATCTATAAGGGTCCATTTGGTTCACTCCTTTCTGCTGATCAAAACGGCGTAGGAATTAACGTTGCTTATCTCTTCTTCGTCCAGGTTTCTGTATTCCACCAAGACCCAGCTGACTCCTCCCCCTCCCAGCGCCACCAGGCCGCGCGCCCCTCTCCACGGGGGGTCCGAGGAGAGCGCCATGAAGCAGGGCCTCATGTCCGACTGGAGCGCCTTGCTCTGCGCCGGCGCCGTCAAGCAGGAACGGCGGAAAGAAGCCCAACACTCGTCCCGTGGTCTGGCCATGACCGAGGCGGAGCAGAGGGAGCTCTGTGACAGCATCAGGCACGCTCTGCACGCCCTCCGAAAACACAAGGTATACCGCGGAGCAGGGATGATTTCGTCGACTAAAACTAAGACGAAAAATGTTCGTCGACTACCTTTTTTCCAATGACGAAAACTAAATGGAAACTACATGAAAACTAAGCTATGATGACTAAAACTAAGACAAAAAAACTATTTAGTCAACAAATAAAAACGACACTAAAATGTTTGGAAGGGACTAGTGGACAGGAGATCAAGTTTAAGTCATTTTACAATAATTGGTTGCATGCTGAAAATAGCCGATCTACAAGTCATTACGACGGCATCAAGGCCCGCCAAAATACATTTTAGCCGACTAAATCAACCGTAGATTTAGTCGAGTAAAATCTTATTATATTTAGTCGACTAAAACTGGGACTACAACTAACTGAAAACTATTCAACAGACTATGACAAACAAAACATCTAAATTTGCTGCCAAAAACAACACTGCTGTGGAGCCTCCTGCGCTGAAAGGGCTGTAGCTTGTAGATCTAAAAGGGCTGTAGTTTGTAGATCTTCTATTTAAAGGGCTGTAGCTTGTAGATCTTCTATTTAAAGGGCTGCAGCTTGTAGATCTTCTATTTAAAGGGCTGCAGCTTGTAGATCTTCTATTTAAAGGGCTGTAGCTTGTAGATCTTCTATTTAAAGGGCTGCAGCTTGTAGATCTTCTATTTAAAGGGCTGTAGCTTGTAGATCTTCTATTTAAAGGGCTGTAGCTTGTAGATCTTCTATTTAAATGGCTGTAGCTTGTAGATCTTCTATTTAAAGGGCTGTAGCTTGTAGATCTTCTATTTAAAGGGCTGCAGCTTGTAGATCTTCTATTTAAATGGCTGTAGCTTGTAGATCTTCTATTTAAAGGGCTGTAGCTTGTAGATCTTCTATTTCCGTGGTGTCGTGCAGCTATTAAAAAAAATTACCAATCTGCACGTTTGAAATGCTTTTGCAAAAAACTTGTGCTTTTACTCTATGTATATTTTGATGCCATGACTCAAGGCGTTTTAATTATAATGAATGCATGTTGAGTGCTAGAACAGGCATGTTGACATGATGTGATTCTCTCTCTAGGGACCCATTCAGGAACAACGCAAAGAGATTGCAGCGGTGATCCAGCGCTGTTACAAGAGATACAAACAGGTATCAATTCAGTTCAATTCAATTCAATTCAATTCAATTCAATTCAATTCAATTCAATTCAGTTCAGTTCAGTTCAGTTCAGTTCAGTTCAGTTCAGTTCAGTTCAGTTCAGTTCAGTTCATTCAATTCAATTCAATTCAATTCAATTCAATTCAATTCAATTCAATTCAATTCAATTCAATTCAAATAAATGAGCTTTATTGGCATGAGAAAACAGTACATATACATTGTCAACCAGGTGAAAAGATGCGGCTTAATTGGACTCCTCATGCATTGAAGGAAGCATGAGGTCAGTCCGTTAGTCCGTTGCTCTCCCCAGGTTGGCAGAGGGAGAGTATAGAGCCCAGGATTTACATTAGATACAGTAACACTGGCACTGGTGAAAAATAGAAAGAAAAGGGGTTACAAAAATCATGTGATAAAAACATTATAATAATACGAAGAAGAACATTGAGATGGAGCTTTGTAGCAGAATGACCTACACGTCCAACCTCTTCAGAGCTGTCTGGGACAACAACGTAAGGATATACAGTACACAGATATTAAAGGAGCATTCAGTGATTTGGGTGATTTGGAAAACCACCCAGTCCACCCCGGTAACAAAATGTGCACATGCACACGCTCTACAGTGGGGGGAAGTGCAACAGGCCAACAGCATGTGCACCAAGGCCCGCCCCCAGTCGATCATGATTGGAGGAAGGCCCCTCTCATCCTGATTGGATGAAGGCTTTGCTACCCGCCACCAAAACTGAAACTAGGGTTTTTTGACCCCAGGGGCTCACTGGGGACAGGGAGGAACTCCTTATATGGTCAGCACACTCTATAGTACTAGTAGGGAGGATTATCCAGAAAAAAAGAAAAAATAAGTGATATTTGAATTAAGTAAAATCACTGAATATACCTTTAAGCCTTTCTAACATCACTCTCACCGTCCATCCCTCAGTATGCACTTTATAAGAGGATGACCCTGGCTGCCATCCTGATCCAGAGCCGGTTCCGGAGTTTCCACGAGCAGAGGAAGTTCCAACAGAGTCGCAGAGCAGCGGTCCTCATCCAGCAATACTACCGCTCCTACCGGCACTCCCTCAGGTAGCGCACGCACACACACACCCATACAATACTACCGCTCCTACCGGCACTCCCTCAGGTAGTGCACGCACACACACACCCATACAATACTACCGCTCCTA